>NC_134597.1:10582500-10735000 GCF_037038515.1 Microtus pennsylvanicus | reverse complement strand
ATGAAATAGAACCATATTCAATTCACAGTGACACTTATTTGTTATAAATTACTATTTCTTTATTCCTTTTTTTTATGATACTAACACATATTTAAGTCCTGAGATTCAGGACACACATTTCAAATCCAATATAAACTGTTGGAATACCGTAAAAACACATTTAACTATTTTCCTCATAAGGCATATTAAATATGATTGCTTTTTATACATGGAATCAAAATGATAATGCCAGACTTCCTGATGGAAAGTATTCTCTGTTTTTCATTTACAGACAACTATTTTATGATTACTAAAAATGATACAACTCATATTCATAGTTTCTTTTGTAAGTGTCTATTTCCTGTTTTATATAATTAACAAATCCAGAGGAGCAAGCAGAGAATGTAAATAAAAACAGTACTTCCCCTGTGGATTGGTAACAATGATTGTAGGCATTAATGGAGGTATAGAAAGCAACAAAAAGCCTGCCTTAAATGTCAGGAAGTGGAATCAGAAAACTCAAGTTGAACATCAGGTTGTCCTTGTTTGCTTCATCATTTTGGTCAAGCTGTTGAATTTCTTGAGAATCTACTCCACTGACAGTCTGAAGGGTACAGGTGTCAGATACATTGGGTTACTCTCAGGATTAAATAAGATAATGCATGTTCCAATTTTCCTTTTTACCTAGCTGAACGTCTTTCAAGAAACCTGGTTATATACATAATGCATTGCCTCTGTTCACACAATTGGAATATTGAGACCTCCACCTCTGCTCTGAATTAAGATTTTAGTACAAACAAACATGCAAAACTCCAAAGTTTGAAAATATTTTATCAATGACCTACTATCAGAAAACAAACCTGAGAAAAACAAAGAAAAACAAAAACCGAAGTGATACTACCACCTTGAAAGTCTTCTGTCGTCACCATTATAATAAAGTCTGCTATTTAAAAGTAATATTCAGTTTAAGAAGATGATATAAAATATTTGGCAAAGTCTGGGCAGACAACTCCGTCAAGGAAATGCTGTGTTCCAAGCACAAGACCCGAGTTCAAGTTCCAGAACCCATGTGAAACTGTCAGGCATGTTGGCCCATCCTTATGATCCTAGTGCTGGGGTCAAGGGATAGATGGATCTAATTGGTCAACCAATCTAGCATACTTCGTAGGTTCTCCATCTCCAAAAATGGGTGGGATGCACCTGAGACACAACACCCAAAGTCCCCTCTGGTCTCTACACACATGCAGGGTATGGCTAAGAAAAGTCTCTGACAGGCAGCACCTAGCTGAAATCGGAAGGGTGCAAAGGGCTCTTTGCAACAGGAGTGAAGATACAGATTACAGGAAATCTCACTCCAAGTTCCAGACCTTGGCTTAGAGCCAAGAACAGGTGAAAGTAGGGTTACAGATTTTCACCAGTTCTTTTATTTACATCCAGATATTACAGACTGTACTAATTGAGTAACTAATTACTTAATTGCTATAGTAAAAAGTATCCTGAAAAGGAGAGCAAGCCACACAGTAAAAGCTGTTGGCCGAGGCTCAGAGAAAGATGCCATGGATCAAATCAGCTCAGGAAGAGAGGTGTGCTGCAAACAGAAATAATGAACCTACAAAATCCAAGGGATGGGGAATGTAGAGTTTTAAGAATGAAACCTGGATGGGGCTAGGAGAAAAGGGATGGCAGGAAGTAATGTAATTACATTTTAGTAAAAAATTTAAGAAAGCAAAATAAATATCCTGAGTGAGGTAACCCAGACCCAAAAAGATGAATATGGTATGTACTCACTCATTACTGGATTCTAGCCATAAATAAAGGACATTGAGCCTATCCTAAAGAAGCTAAATAAGAAGGTGAACCCAAAGAAAAACATAGTTATCCTCCTGGATATTGGAAGAAGACAAGATTGCCAGACAAAAATTGGGAACTTGGGGGTGGGAGTGGGGTGAGGAGAGGGGGGAGAGAGAAGGGAGAAGGGGAGGATGGGGAGAGCTTGGGGGAATGAAATGGTTGGGATAGACAAAGGGTGGATATGGGAGCAGGAAAGTAGATATCTTAATTAAAGGAGCCATTTTAGGGTTGGCAAGAGACTTGTCTCTAGAGGGGTTCCCAGGTATCCAAGGAGATGTCCCCAGCTTGTTCCTTGGGCAGCTGAGGAGAGGGTGCCTGAACTGGCCCTATCCTATAGCCACACTAATGAATATCTTACATATCACCATAGAACCTTCATCGGGTGATGGATGGAGATAGAGACAGAGACCCACACTGGAGCACTGGACTGAGCTTCCAAGGTCCAAATGAGGAGCAGAAGGAGGGAGAACATGAGCAAGGAAATCAGGACCGCTAGGGGTGCGCCCACCCACTGAGATGGTGGGGGCTGATCTAATGGGAGCTCACCAAGGCCAGCTGGACTGAGACTGATGGAGCATGTAATCAAACTGGACTCTCTGAATGAGGCTGACAATGAGGGCTGACTTAGAAGCCAAGGACATGGCACTTGGTTTTGATTCTGCTGCATGTACTGGTTTGTGGTAGCCTGGTCTGTTTGGATGCTCACCTTCCTAGACCTGGATGGAGGGGGGAGGACCTTGAACTTCCCACAGGGCAGGGAACCCTGACTGCTCTTTGGACTGGAGAGGGAGGGAGAGGGGAAGTGGGGGGAGGGGGAGGGAAATGGGAGGAGGGGAGGAGGTGGAAATTTTTCATAAAAAGGAACAAAAATGAAAAAAAGAGAAAATACAAAGCCAAAGTCCAACAGACCAAAATACAGTTGCTATTTATAATTTAAAAAATAATAAAAAAATAAAATAAAACCACAGTCAATACGCTCAAGTCAAGCCAAGACATTAGGACAATTAGAAGATAATGTTTGCCTTGGTCAATACAGAGTTGAAGGTGAAAGTTGGGTCAGGTGGTGGTTTGAATAAAAATGGCCCCCATAGTCTCATATATTTGAATGCTTAGTCACTAAGGGATGGCATATTTAAAAGGATTAGAAGGATTAGGATGCGTGATGTTATTGGCAGAACTGTGTCACTGGAGATGGGTCATGGGGTTTCAGAAACCCAGGCTAAGGCCTAGTGTCTCTTTACCTGGTACCTTCAGGTTTGAGGTAGGACTCTTAGCTACACCTCCAGGACCATGCCTGCTTGTCTGCTGCTCTGCTGCTCACTGTGATGATAATGGAGTAACCTCTGCAATTATAAGCAAGCCCCCCAATTAAATGCTTTTCTTTTTACAAGATTTGCCATCATTGTGTTTCTCCACAACAATGGAGCACCGACTAAGACAGTTCTGAAGTCACGTTGTATGAGGAAATAGAAAAAAAACACTATACTTGTCAAGAGAAAGGCTATGACCAGAGTGAACAGAGCAGATGCTGAGTCAGAGGAATGAGTCTGGAGAGCTTCAGTTTGCTAAAAGACAAGAACTGTGGGCACAATGCTCTTCTGAGCCAAACAAACTAGGAGTGAGTGAAATGTCAGTGGGATGTGAGGAATGGAAGCAATCCTTTAGTCCTAAGTACGTCACTCTTGTTTGTAGCTGTTACTGATGATAATCTCTTCTTTTATTTGAATGATATATGCATATAAAAACCCTTGTCACCTCCATTTATCCATTAGACTCTGATGTAAAATTAAAAGTTTAAATATAAAAGTAAAAACCATAAAAATCTAGATGAAATAAAAAAATTATTTTACAACCATAGAGTCAGGAGGAAGGTACAACTGAAAATGAAAAAAACAAACCTAGAACCCATAGAGGAAAATATCACAGTAATCAACTATATTTTTTAAAATATGAACATTAAAATCACACTACCCAACTCCTGAGGGCACCACATATATAAATCATAGAACATGGCAAAATTGAGCTGTTACAGATATAGAAGTTTGATCCTTACAGACTGGCTTCATAGTGCTGCAAGATGCTGTTCACACTACCAGAGGGAAAAAGGAAACGCCTGTCATACCCAGCTATAAACCCTGTGAGTTATAATTGTGTTTTTCCTGGTAAGACCTGCCTATGGGTGCAATAGTGACATGAAATCATGGGGGTAACCAAATACTTTCTGACTGAATATAAAACCAGTTGCAAGGAGAAAATTATGTCTAGCATCAAAACTATGAGTAGCCATGTCATAGGCCTTAGAGGAGAACATATGGTATCATTATTCTAATAAACAATAGTAGTAAATTGACTCATTAAACTTATCATTATGTCCAGACGTCGATGTGTCTCTCAGTACTCATCAGAACAGATTCTCTTTACTGATAATGGGCAACACAGAGACCTACAACTGGCCAAGGTCCAGGCAGTAAGAAACCGTAGCATATTCAGCCACAAATGGGATATATACACTGCCCTTGCACACACCAAGACTCTCGGATCATGGTAGAGGAGGGACAGAAAGAATATAAGAGAAAGAGGCAATAGAAGATTACTAGAAAATATTGTTTCCTGGACATATCAAGGCACACATATGAACTCACAGTGGTCTAAGCAGCATGTACAGAAGCTATGTAAGCCCAAGTCTGACAAGCTCAACATGTAAAGAGTTGCTGGGTACATAATCCTGCCAAGTCACTAGTGTTAGCTGTTGGGAGAAGGGAAAAGAGTTTATTCAATGAGAGTAGCCCCCATACACTGACCACTTTCTAATGGGAGACCATGTATCTGAGACTGTTTGGACAGCACAGATGGGCCTGGAAGAATAAAAAGCAACAAGAACAGCAACAGAAGAAAAAAAAATCCAGCAAGACACAAAGTGGGAAGGGTAGGAAGGGGATGACCCTGGAAAGAGTTGAATGATTATGATTAAATCACATTATATTAAATTCAAGTAACTAATTAAAGAAAAGTAATTAAAAGCAGAGACTAAACATCAAACATAAATTCAAGGGTTATTTGCAACTTATTGTATCCCTACTTTGGGTGTATAGATCAATAAGAAAAAGTGCGCTAAGTCAAAACACAAAACCTCACAAATGAACACAGTAAAATCAGGTTTCAGAAGTGTCATTTCTCATACAAAATAGATTAAAACATAAATAATCCTGAAAGCAAACTTCAAATGATCTGATAAACTCACCTAACTAGGAAAGATGAGGTTGTAAGACAAGGCTGGTGACATTAGTCTAAATAGACACTAGATGACAGAATTACAACGAAACAAAAATGTATAGATAGTATTTGGATAACAAGTACCCAAATTAAAGCTATTTACTAAACTCTGAACCCTACCTTCAAAAGCTCACCCTAATTATAGCTGTGAATTTTGAAATAGCACCTGCTTGTGGCTACTCACCAAGTAACATTTGGTTTGCATCAATAGATTAGTAATAAAGCAGACAATAAACAGTAGAGCACTGGGGAATACTATCAAGTCCTAACAATCAGTGAGGTTGCTATTTATTGATCAGATATGATTTCCCAAACATGAACATTTATCCAAAGTGTATGTAAAATACTGTTACTTGTGCAATATCTATTACCAGTCATCTACCTATGTAACTATTATCTAGGTACCTACATTCTAGTAAAATCTATATCTTTTATAACACCTCAAACACATGACAAATACACAGAATATTTTGACTTATCTCTGGGACAGGAAATTGGGATCAGATAGAAAAAAATGTTTTGCTTTTTTTATCTCTTAAATATTAGATCACATATTTTTATCATCAATTAAATGTAATTAAAAGTTAATGTAGAAATGAGATACATTAAGAATACAATGATTAATAGCTTTAAAATGAAATATTTTCCAAAAATTATAAAGCACAGAGTTGATGAAATTCTATATAGGTAGATATATAGATATGTAAATTCTCCTCAGCGGTTTTAAATTCTTATGAAAAGTTTCCCAAGCAAAGTCACCAATATAATAATATAAAAGTAAATTAGGTGTGACCCTAGTAACACGGCTTTATCTAAAAGGATTTTTGCTAGCCTGGTGAGAGTTTTCAGTAGATTATATGGGAATAGAATATTAATTAGCAGAGAGTCATATTTGGAATAAAAAGATAAGTAAGATTTAGAGTGCAGCAGATATCTTCTTGATCAGAATGGGGATAGAATCCCTTGTGAGATTCTATTGTTTGAGTATCAAAATCAAGATAAGCACTGTTGTCCTATATTCTTTACAAAAGCTGAAGGTGGTAAAGAGCCATTAGTTCATGGTTAGAGTATCATACGGGCTTGTGTTTTCCCCCTTCCAACAGCAATATGTTACCTAGGCTTATTCTTCCTCAAGAAACTAAAAGGAACCAAGCATGATGGGATGAACTATGCCAGAGTCCATCATAAGAAATTTAAAAACATATGCTACTTTGTTTTGTTCATATGAAGTTCTTTTAAAGGATCTCCCGAGAACAGTTTGAATGTTTTGCATAATGAATTTAATTTACGCTCCATTCTTATTCCATTTCCTGCTCCTTTTTTGGTGTCCACTCCCTCATCTATCTCCCTGTGTCTCATTTCCTCTTGCTTCCATCCCTTTTATCGGCTTAATTTTACCAAGAAGGCAACCATATATGTTCACATTGAGATTATACGGTAGATATGTCTTATTAATACTGCAATCCAAAATTTCTACAAATGCAACTGGCATGATACAAGTGAGTACTAATACAGAGCAGTTTTTTTTTTTTGAAAAAGAAAACTTTTAACTAAGTTCTAGTCAAAATTGGTGGGAGTAAAAGCATGGAAAGAAATCACTCCTTGAGGGCCCTTTAAGGTGAGGAAATACTAAAAAGGAAATATTAAATATTTAATAGCTATTGAATAGTTATTGAAAAATTCTTTGTACGATCAGCTATGTTTTTTTCTTTGTGTTGGTGTAGGAGATGACAACTACGAAAGGAAGAAAATCTTGAAAGAGTTTCTCCTTAGAACCCTTAATGAACACTGTTTTCACAACAGGCTTTTCTGTATTCTAGACTCCTAAATCCCAGAGTGAGAAAGAATAAGGTTTCAACCAGACTAAAAACATTCTACTGAGGGACTCCATAGAATTCTTAGTGACAAATCAGAAAAAAATAAATAAACAAATTCTTTAATTTCACAAGGCCAAGTGACTGCATACACATTCTTCCATCACACTCACCAACATTCTTTTAGATTATATTAGATCAGAGATCACTCTGAGAACGCCAATTGACTCACTACAAAACACCAAGGACATACACTTCTGTGACTTCACCACAGAATTCCATATGCTACTAATCCTACAATTTCTCTTCATAAAGTCTTTTGCACTGACAAAGCAATGACAGCATATTAAAGACCCAACATGCTAATGTTTATCTTACCTCACGGATATCTCATTTTCCACTGCATACGTTCACTTTGTAAAATCTCTGATTTCCACATACTCATTGCTGCCTGCTGTACATGTAAACATTCGTAATACCTGTGAGCTTCAATGTAACTTGCTCCTGTAATAGCATAGGGAGTGGCACTATTAGAAGCTGTGGCTTTGTTGGAGTGGCTATGGCCTTGTTGGAGGATGTGTGTCACTGTGGAGGCAGAATTTGAGGTTTCCTATGTATCGGGTATCACATAGTATCTCAGTAGAATTCCTGCTGCCTGCAAGATTTAGCAATGTCAGCCACTACTTTAGCACCGTGTCTGCCTTCATTGCATCATGCTCCCCACCATGATAAAAATGAACTGAACCTCTTTTGAGACTTAAACAGCATGCTCCAATTAAATGTTTTCTTTATAAGAGTTTTCATGGTTATAGTGTCTCTTCACAGGAAGAGAACTACACCACTGACAAATTCCTCTAGATAAATGTTTATAGCTCCTTTAAAAATGTGAGACTTGAAGATGAAAAATGACATATTATATCCACTTATTTCCTTAACATACTTTCATTGTAACAACAATCTATTCTGATTATATCAAACTCTATTTTATATACATTTTATTTTCTTGTGCTGTAGTGCCACATATTTTAAATTTATGTTGAAAGACAGACTACAAGCTTTTAGAGGATGAATTTTTTCCTTAAACGGCAAGAGCTAAAAAAAAAAAAATTGGAAGTGTTTTATCTCTTGTACTATTTTTTTCCAACTTAACTTTCGTTAGTGATGTGTCTTCCCTCAGACTTGTTTGGAGCATACTCTCATAGGTTGCTGTGACCGTGCTGTATAAACTCTCTGCTCTAGACTACTTATATTCTTTCTTCAAATGCAATTCTGTTTTCAATAGGTCCGTAACTAGTACCCAGTCACCTCCACAATGCCTCTCCAGTCACAATCCCTGTTGCCATTCACACTCACTCAATCTTCGTTCCTTGCCTCATCATTTTTCATGTGAACTATTGTTAGCCTCCTTCAGTCATTCTCCAGGCCTTTAATGTCCTGCGTCTCCAATCAATACTACCTATTGTTGCCAGAATTACCTTCTCCAAATATCAATCTCATCATTTCCTTATCAAAGACCAAAAAGACTTCCCTGTCCTATTGAGAAGAGTTCAGCATCTTACTTAAAATTCAAGATCTCTCAAATCTGCTCTTAACTTCCTTCCAGGTAACTCAGAACCTCTTTAGGGCATGTGTTAAGGACAGAGTCACCATCCCATAGCAGGTAGTTCCTCTGCCCTACTGCAGGTTTCTGTTGTATATTTATTTGTTTGGTTTTCATTTCTCTCTGCCTGGGTTTACAGTCACTATCTTCAAACGACCATATCTTTCATCATTGATCCAAGTTCAATACAATGGGGCTATTTCTATTCAATGATGCCTATGACATCTGATTCAGTAACCAATTGTTTCTTTTTTATGACCTAATTTCCTTCATTAATTATGCTGATCTTATTTACCTGGGCAAATTAGTGAGCCCATATTCCAGGCAAAACTAAAATATATTAGCTGTAGTTCAAGAACTTTTAATGTACAATCACTGAAAATATTTCTAGCCCCTTCCTGCCATGTTTTTTTATTTAAAAAGAAGATATCATATAGATCAAGCTTTCCAGGCACTCCCTATATGTTCAATGTGTGTGTGTGTGTGTGTGTGTGTGTGTGTGTGTGTGTGTGTGTGTATATATATATATATATATATATATATATATATATATATATTATCTCTGCCTCCCTAGTGATGGGTTTATAGTTTTGTGGCATCACACTTGATTTTATATTGTGCTTGGGACCAGACCAGGACACTGTGCATAGAAGACAAGAGGCACACAAGCTGAGTTATATACTATGATATTGTCAATTTTAATTATTTATTTTCAAAAACTTAAATTTCTTCATTTGTGCAACTTACTCCAATTTTTGCTAATTTAAAGTGACATCTTCCCATAACTTCAAAACACCTTGTTTTATCAACATCTAAAACATTGTTCCAATGGGAAAACAGGTAGTTTGAATCTCGCCTACATTAATTGGTGGCCAAAATGCCTTTTGTGAAAGGGTAGGAATTTATTCTTCCTACAGAAAAATAATGGTTTAAAAAGTTTCTTTAGTTTTAGTTTGGAAGAATAATTTAACCCTCAAAACATAAGTCAAGTGTTTTGAGAAATACAGGGTTTGTGTATGTGTGTGTATATGCATGTGTGTGTCTGTGTGTGTATATGCATGTGTGTGTCTGTGTGTATATGCATGTGTGTGTGTATATATGTGTGTGTGCGTGTGAGTGTAGGTGCAGTTGCCTATATAAGCAGGTATTGAGGTCAGAGACCAACATGAAGTATTTTCCTTTATCACATTCTAACTTTTGAGATAGGCCTTACTTTGTTTGTGCTAAACTGGGTGGCCACCTGTCCCCAATATAGTCTTGCCTCAGCTTGCTAGCTCTCACGTTGCAGACATAAGCCACTTTGTTGGCCATTTACATGGTTTCTGAGAATGTGAAGTCAGGCTTATACCCATCGAGTCATCTCCCAGATCTTGAGAGCTTTTAAAATAATAAACAATTACAGAAACTCCTTTTAATGGTTTTATAGCACTGAATCAAGTTTCTAAATCAATTAATAAATATAACTGTGTTGTCTTTGCACATAAGCCTTGCCTTTGTGATCTCATACTATATACCCTGGTATAATATTTTAAAAACTGAATTGCTCATTCTGTAACCTGTACTAGTTTTCAACTCACTATGTAGCCCAGGATAGCCTCAGATTTACAGCAATCCTCTTTTTTTAGCCCCCGAAGTCCTGATAGAGTTTTATGCCTCTGTGTCCTGCTGTAACTATCTCTTAGCTATCAACTCAATGCCAGTAGAGAGCTGGTACCCTAGTGGAAGATAACATCCCATGAGAATAGCCTCCAGAACATTCTCTGACCTCTGATTAAACTAAATAACAAGGTGATGATAGAATATGAGTCTTGGTTCCAGGTTATAAATTGCCTTATAATGTTTTATGCTATTTTTAGGGTAATCATGCTTTTATGTTTGTTGTTTTTAGGGCCATTTCAATAGCTATAAGTGGAATAAAGTAGCTCTATCTTTATAATATTACAACCTATAGAGTTTCTGATTTTGGAAAATAATTGTAATATTTTAAAGAACCATATTTTGACTAATGTCTAATTTTAGATTATAATATTATCTTCAGGTAGGGGAAGGAGAACTTGAGAGAATGGAGTAGTCGAGATGGAGGAAGGACAGAGATGGAGAGGAAAGAAAGAATATTTTGATTGAGAGAGCAATTATAGGGCTAGCAAGAAACATGGCACTAGAGAAATTCCCAGGAATTCACAAAAATGACCTCAGCTAAGACCCTAAGCAATTGTGGAGAGAGTGCCTGAACTTGCCTTGCCATGTAGTCAGATTGATGGCTATCTTTAATGTCACTATAGAACCTTCATCCAGCAACTGATTGAAACAGTTGCAGAGACCCACAGCGGATCACTGGGCTGAGCTCCCAAAGTGCAGTGAAGAGTTGGAGGAGTGAGAATATGAGCAAAGAGTTCAAGATCATGATGGGGACACTCACCAAAACAGTTGACTTGAGCTAATGGGAGCTCATCAACTCCAGACAGACAGAGAAGGAAACAGCATAGGACCAAACTAGTCCTTCTGAATGTGGGTATTCAAACTGAGGGATTTAAAAGTTTCACTTAGTAATTTCAGATAAGCAAATGAATAAACAATCTAATTATTACACACATGCATATAAATGCATATGTAATATTATACACAATAATGACAACACTTACATTATTTACTTTATCTAAACATATTATAATGCACCATATCCTAGTGTATAAGCTTCAAGAAACTGAAGGCTCAAATTTACTGATGTTTTCTAATTACATTGATTAGTTACATTGACTTAATTGGCAATAAAAGGTAATTGAAGAAATTACAAGCTTGGCATGGTAGCATTGGCCCATAATTCTAGCATGTGGGAGACTTAGGTGTGGGGATCAACAGTTTGAGGTCAGCCTGGGGTACATAGTAAGATGAAGACAAAGACAGGAACAAAGGTGAAAAAATAATACAGAACAATACATGAGTTAAAAAAGAAGTCACAATGAAATTCAAAAGGCATTTAAATTGAAGAGTCATCGGACTAAAATAGATCAGAAAGCACTGAGTTTTAAGTTTATATGTATGCATGTATGTATGCATGTATTTATACGTGTATGTATGTGTATACACACATATAAATGGAACAGAGAATATAAAAATCAGTTATATGATTTTAAATCTTATGGATTTAAAAAATAAAAAGAACTACAAATCAAAGTCAGAGAATGATAACAAGAAATAGTATATTTAAGAATAGGGATTAGGTTGGGCGGTGGTGGCACACGCCTTTAATCCCAGCACTCAGGAGGCAGAGGCAGGCGGATCTCTGGGAGTTCAAGGCCAGTCTGGTCTACAAGAGCTAGTTCCAGGGCTGGCTCCAAAGCCACACAGAGAAACCCTGTCTTGAATAACACAAACAAACAAAAACAAAAACAAACAAACACAAACCAAAACAAAAAAGAGTAGGAAGTAATGATGCTGAAAAAATGAAATCTGGATGTGTGGCATAAAGTAAAATGGAAAACAATAACTCTTCCATAACACAACAGAGGACAAGAGGTGTAGGTCCTGCTGTAGTGATGTAATCAGGTTTTTAGGTTCTACACAAGAGCTATGATCTGTGAATGAAAATGTTAGTAACTTAGACTGCATTGTCGCCAAACTTCTTTTTGAAATACACTCAAAGTAATGAATGGTCAAGTCAGCCTGAGATAAAAGAAATCTAAACAACATATCTGATGATATGTATATTTAAAAATAAAGAACTATTGAAACATAATGACAACAAAAATAGTCAGAAAAATGTATGAATAGATATTGGATCAAAGGCAGTAAAGAGAGAGCAAATAAGTTTGTGAAAAGTCGTACAATATGTGCCATTAGGAGGTTATAGACTAAAACCACCAGTACACACTGTTACAATGTCTAAAATCTAAAACATGTTACATTTTAGCACCAAATGGTAACAAGTTTTCTCAGTCATTGGTGGCAGAAGCACATATTTATATATCCACTATGAAAATCAATTTTGCAGTTTCGATTAAAGCTAAAATGTTTCTTATCCCACAAATTGGCAGTCATATCCCTATACATTTACTTATAAAGAGTAAGGGTGTGTGTCAGCACTGCAATGTACATGTTGTGTTTATAGAAGCTTTATTAATAATTAGCAAACTTGGATGCAATCAAGATATCCTTCAGGAAATGAGAAGAAAAAAAAAACTCTGGTATATCCACCCAATGGGACTTTTGTTTCCAGAGGAAAAAAAAATCTATTATGCCACAAAAAGGCATAGAAACCCAAAGGCATGTTATTAAGGAAAAGAAGTCGTGCTGAAAAGGCCACAGTGTAGATTTCACAGTATATGGCATTCTAGAAAAGATGGAACTATTGCTAGTTTGAAAAGATCAGTGGCTTTTCAGGGTTAGAAAGAAGAGGGTTGGTAAATATGGAAAACAGGAGATGATTCAGTCCCTGCTACATTTTATATTATATGAACACATGACATTATAACGTTGCCAAAATGCATAGAACTGTAAAAAAAATAGCACAAATCCTAAAATGCCCTTCAGGCTTTAGTTAATAATAAGGTATTAATACTGGTTCATCAGCTGTAACAAATATATCACAATAAAGCAAGAGGTTAAAAAATAAATTAAGAAGCCAGGAAAGACATATATACAAAACTTTGTACTTTTTTCCCTTTTTATCCTTTTCCCTGTAAACCTAAAGTAGTTATGCTAAAAATATATATTAATTATTTTAAAGGTATATCCATGTTATTAAGGAATGTAGAAGAAAAATTATTAAAATGATAAACTTTAAAATGTTGCTATACTTTTGTCAACCTTGTACTTATGAAAATGAAATAATCACTATTAGAACCAAAATAAAATAACCAGTAGTGACGGTACATGTATTAAAACACAAGAATGCTATGAAAATTAATATCAGTGGATTTAATACTTAAGGTAAGTTGGTCAAAGTTCTGAAAATTGTTTTTTATCAAAAATAGCAGAAAATTTAAAAGTCCAACATGCATTAACAAAGTAGAGTTAGAAAATTTCTCATAATAAGATCCCTAAGCCCAGCTAATTGGAGCAGTGAATTCTTCAATTCATCAAACAATATATACTTTTCCTTACAGTTATTTAATATCCCAAATTAATAATAAGGTTTGCTACAGTATAATTAATAAAAACAAAGATTATAGCATTATCACAGTGTATGCTGGCAACCTGATATAAATTTAATACTTATTCTGGATGAAAACCCTTGGCAAATCAGGACTAGTTGGACTTTTTTAATATGATAAACATCTATAGAAACCCATAGCAAACATCATATTTAATGAAGGAATACATAGCGTTCCCCCAAGAGGGTAAGACAGGCAAAGATGGTTCGTATCCCAACTATCTATTTACCATGTTACTACAAGTGCTGGATACTACAATGAGACCAGGATGATAATAGTAAACTCAGCAACCACTTTGGGGTGTGGCACCTGGCTGTCCATCAATATCCATTCACACACAAGCAGCATTAACTGAACTCAACAGTGGGGAACCCAGGAAAATTTCGAATGGGTGATAGAAGGGTTGCTAGGACCAAAATACAATAAAAACTTTAAATTTACAAATGTAACTGAGTAGGTAGAAACTTTATATTTATTACAAAAGTATAATCAACTGTAAATGAATTATGAATTAAACCCCTTTTATTAAAAATAGTAAAATGATTGGAAAATAATCAAGTAATTGCGTTTCATAAATAAACATGATCGCACTGGTAGAAAATTTAAAAGAAGCTACAGATTAGAGGGGTAAACTTGAACTTTATGTGTCTAGAAAAGGACAGAGGATGAGAAGCAATGACAGAGAGTTCCCGGAATTGCCAGGGATGCTGTGAGATTCTCCTCACCAGCATGGACACTTGTAATAGGCATGTATCTACTTCGTGAAACTTTGGAATGGCATAATTTCCACCAATACAACTTTGTATATGTTTTATTGGAAAACCTTGGACATTACTTAGTGGGCATAGAATTTTGATTCTACAACATGAAAGCATTTGGGACACTGCACGACAATGGGAATATGGCTAACTCTATTAAGCTACGTACTTGAAAATCTACTTTTTATGCTTCTTTTCATATTTAAGTTAAATGTTTTAACGTGCTTATTTTTGAAGAGATGAGTGACATCAAGAAAGAAACACTAGAAACAGGTCGAATATTAATAACATGAAGAAAAAAATCAAAACGAGAAATAAATAGAAAGACCACTTTCTCCTCTCTGAGCTGAATAAAAACTGGCAGCTACTTACATGATGGATATTACAATTGCTCAGTGATGAGGTTGTATCCATTAAAGACTGAGCATTGATTTAACATTAGTACCTGTATGGGGGAAACCTATTGTATTTACTCACTTATTACATATCTGAATATAAAGTCTGTATATTTATTACTTTTCTGTTATCACGATAAGATGCAATAACCAAAGACACTTAAAAAAGAAAGCATTTATTAGGGCCTTAAAGTTTCAGATATTTAGAGACAATTATCTTGGCAGGGAGCATGGCAACAAGCTTTTGGCAAAGGTTGGAGTTGTAGCTGATAGCTCATATTTTGAGAACAACCATGGGGCACAGAGAACTAACTGGGTATAGTGTGGGCCTTTGAAACTTCAGAGCCCACCCCCAGTGACACAGCATCTCCAACAAGACCACATAGTTTAATCCTTCTCAAACAGTTCTACCAATTTGGGAACCAAGTATGCAACTATATGAGCCCATGGAGATCATTTTCATTCAAGCCACTACAGGACATGTGCCTTTGAGTTGAAAAAATATGGGATGTTTCACGATAAAGCAACCTGGACTGGTCTGCAAATCCTTGGTATGCAAAACTGCCTCAAGATAAAACTAGCCATCTATTTTCCTTAGATGTATGTACTCAGCATGGAACCCAAAATACGCCATCTGGATGGGTGTGGATAGAGTCTGGGTTAGGTCTCATTTTGATAATGATCAGCTTGCATGTTCATTTTCTTGTTTCTTCTTTTCATGTGCATACATGAGGGTGGTGGCCATGTATGTGTATGTCCCGTGTGTGTGTGTGTGTGTGTGTGTGTGTGTGCGAGTATGCAAGTGAGTGGTTGTAATCATGTCTTCATGTGCATGTAGGGTCCTCAGATCAATGTCATGGATCTTCTTGATCACCTTTTCCACCTTATTCTTTTTGAGGCAGGGTCTTGCAGTCAAACCCAGATTGACTTAGGTAGCTACTACTAACCAAGCTTGCTCCAAGCACCCCATCTCCTTCTCTGAAGCTGGCACTCCCGTTGACTGCACCTCCACCCAGCAATGATGCAGGGAAATCTCAATTCTGTTCCCTTTGCTTGTTGTTCCCCAACTGCTGAGGCATTTCACATCACAAATACTAGTACTTGAGTAGATTAAATTTTAGAAACATAAACATTTTAAGATGAATGTAAGTGCCTTCATAAGTCAGGATTTTTAAGATATTATCTCCAAATCCTTTTAAAGTAGTAACATCAGTCATCCATATTGAAAGGACTAGAGGAGATAATTCTTGGATAGGTTAGCAAATGAATGCTGCCATAAACACTGACTGATACCTTGGTGGCATTGACTGTTGTATGCTTGGTAAGTCAAAGGACTCTCTTTAATATTGGGTTTCGTGAAAGGATGTCTGTTTTGGCCAAATGCCTACACTAACCTGCAGGTGTCTTTATTCTTTAGGCAATTTAACTTTTTAAGTGTCTGGCTTTGTAAAATGAATGCTGGCTTGTTTGGGGACACAAATGCCATGTGACCTATGTGTCTGTGTGGAGCACAAATTGCATAGTAGCACTTAGCTACCCAGCCTGCAAGGGCTTTGTTTTAGTAATAAAATACAGTTGTCATCTTTGCCAGCATTTATGGTGATACCTGAGCATCAGATTCTTTTATGGGAATCTCAGTATGTAATCCTAATGCGTTGGAGAAAAAAAAATTAGAAGCTTGAGAATTGATTGAGTTCCTGCAGTGTTGAAATAAATCTCTTTCGTCTGCAGATGAGAGTATCATGTTTGCAAAGAAGGTTTAAAGTATTTTCAATGGAATTATAGTGGGATATTTGAGTGAATTTGCCTTCACTGAACTACCTGTCTATTTCAGAAGAACCTCTGGACTTCATGTAGAATTAGACTTATATCATACATAACTACTATGGCACTGTGTAATTTCTCATCTCCATGTTTGTAATTTTAACTTTAAGATTTGTATGAATTTATTCATTTCTAAAAGACTGTACAAAAATAATATTTCATATTTGCGACTGTGATCTAAAATATGCATCTTCAAAATATGAGAAAAGGGAAGAGCTCTGAATTTTCCTTTATACATGAAAAAATAAACACATGGGCTTTTGTGTTTGAACTGTAATGATTCTGAATTATTTCTGATTAACAAAGAAAATGGTCAGCTACTTCAGTGCCTGTGATTACATCACAGTACAATGGAGAAAAGTCACTAATGGGTACCTCTGAGGTCAGGACTGAGACTGTAGCTTTCTAATTTGTTTATTAATGAGCCCAGGACAGGATGGTGTTTCGAGACTGCCAAGCTTTGTTAAAAGAATAAAATCTGAAATACTGTTAAAACCTTACACACCAGACTGATAACATCATCTCAATGTATATCTTTGGAAATAAATAACCTTCCTCCAAACGCCTGAGATATGTTTGGAGAGGAACTTAATCAGAGAAGCTGCCAGTCTTTCATCAAAGGCAAGAGGAAAATGGAATATTCAAAATGCTGAAAAGAATTACTGCAAATATATGTGCACTTTTGGTCACTGATTTTTGATGAAGAAAATATTGTGCATAATAACTCAAGAATGTATTTAACATAAATTATATTTGCATGAATTATGTTTATTCATATGGTCAGATACATAATGGCTTGCTTGATAAATGGCTGATTAGTCTTATAATCAGCCCAAGAGGGACTTGCTTCAAAAATTCTCTCTTGGGGGCATCTGACTTCCTAGATATTTTTCATGTGCTTTTGCACAGTGAAATGGTACCAGATATAGGTAACCGAAAGAGTGTCAACCCAGCTTCCTGTTTCTGCTCTGGACATTGCTTTCTCAGTCTCTGATGCCTGGAGAAACTTAATAAGGCTCTCAACAAACTCGAACATTTGCACAAACAGAACAAAGTGATCAGTGGGGGCTCTCTCTCTCTCTCTCTCTCTCTCTCTCTCTCTCTCTCTCTCTCTCACACACACACACACACACACACACACTCACACACACACACACACACACACACACACACACACACACACACACACTCGCGTACAAAGAACCAGGATTTCTGAGTTCGATTATATGGAAAAAGTGAGATACTTCTGATACGTGTACAGAGTGGCTGTATCACCCACTCTGTAAGATGTGGCAAGACCACTGCCTGAACCAGACACCAGCAGGATATGCTCAGATGTGGAATGAGCCTTTAACATTAAGGGAAATCTTCCCATTTCTTTAGCAACTTTTGTGTGCTGAAATTAGCTGTATTTTCTGCTCCATGTCTTGGGTCAGTATTAGCCTTAGTTCTCTTGGATCCTTCTTTAGGTGGACTTCAGTTGTCGTGTATGAGATAAATTACCCTGAATGCCCTCACTCTAAAATCCTGTCTTGTTATGGTCACATATCAGCTGGACAGCGGTGCCATTGACTTCACTGTTGTACGGTCAGGCTTCCTGATCTTTAGGCTATTTTTTTTTGTTTTTTTCATAGAATAACTTTATGGGGATCAGCATTGATAGTTTCTTTTCCTCTGATTCTAAACAATGTACTTGCTCCAAATAGTGGTGGATAAAGTAAAGTGTCTATAGGATAATATACCTCCATTATTTATAATGCAAGTACCTCTACTGTTTACTGTGTCTGTGTGAATTTGTGGATATATTTCTACTCCTTGCACATTAGGAACAACTTTCAGAAGACAAGTCATACTGTGATAAAAATACAAGGATAGGAGATACATACACACACAGTTATATATATATATATACACACACATATATATATATGTATACATATATAGTTATTAATTTATTTAAATCCCACATTATATAATACTAAATGCTTTCTAGAAGAAAGGCTCTAGAAATGCTCGCCTTTCAAGAAGAATGTTCTGATACCAATACTGCCTCAGCAGAGCCTGAATCTATGGTCAGGTGTGAGTATTTAGTATTACTGAATGCCTAATGAAATAATGACATTGTTTGGGATCCTAAAAGGTAGAAAAATTAATATAGGTATGTGGCAGTTAATTATAACATGGGAAGTCAATGCAGTAAAGCTCATGACCAAAAACGATAATAATCAACATCGAGAAATTAAAACATCATTTTCACCTTCCTCTCAGTTATTAAGCAGAAATGGTCAATATGATCAGACATTATATAATTAGTTTTATGAATTATAGTGATATCCTTTCTTTATGAAGGATGCTTCTTCACAATTTAGTCTATTATGGAATAAATAATACACACTTTCCACTTGCAAAGATGAAATGTCTCAAAGTCTGTAGAACTGTTTTGAATACAAGGTAGAGAAATTACTCTCTTCTATTTTTTGACACTGACTTCCCTTTTTTGCAGATAGTTTACAACTTGGGAGAATATCTTTATATGATAAATATAGACAATAGGCACAGCTCCATATATTGAAGATTTATCTTTATCTAATGGTATTTGAAAACTCAGTGAAACCTCGATTTAGAATGCCATTTTTAGAAACTGTATCCAATAATAGGTATGCATTCTTGCAAATATAGCCTTGGCGTGAATGGTTGCCACCTTCCAGAAGTTTAATTCCCCACTTCTGCTTGTGTTTGAAACACTCCCGTGACTAGAACTGTGTTTGACTTGCTACTTTTTGCTTTTGCAGCTTCTTTTCATTTAATTTACCAGATTCATTTTCTGTCCACTCATATTGCGCACTAGTGGGAAAGGCCGGAAGTAGGAACACTAGCACAGATAGTGTGTTCACTCCCTCAGGGGCACACTCACTTGCCCTTCTGTTTATCAAGCTTGGATAAAACAAAGCACTGGCCAGGCAGCTGTGAAATGTATGATGCCGCTAACTGTGATTGACAGCCTAATTAAATTGGGGTGGGGGTAAGTGTTGGGTGGGTAGACCAATGTGGAAAGGAGATTTGCCTGAACTGAAACCCTAATCAAACCCATAGGATACTCTAAATCTGATGGATAGATTTAGAGTATTCCCTTAGATACACTTTATGTATTATTACATATTATTATTACATAGATATTATTACAAACTACTTAGCAATAAAAACCAACTTATCATTAGAGAATGAACATTAATATATATATATGGCTAAAATAAGCCACATTTTGGTAAGCAACAAAAAACTAACTATATTGTTATTTTAGTTTAAATTCCGTGTATTTTAATATGTATGTTTCTGTTTTATAACTAGGCTCTTATAGCCTCCCCTGAGAATAGTAAGTCTGTAATAGAGCTGAAATTTCCTTTAACTTAAATCCTTTTTAGCATCCCAGGAGCAGACATGCTGCTGTTTGTAATTTAGTGAATTGCTTTATATATTGTTCACACTGTTTTAGTAAACACACACACACACACACACACAAACTCACACATACATGCTCACATATACTTAGGCTTTTTTCTGGGAATACTAAAAGTATACAGTGGGATAGTCTTTTATTTTGTTTCTTTTCTAGTTTGCTAATGTAAACTTGCAACTTTTTCAAAGCTAACATTCTAGGGGGATACTCAAGATTTTTAGTATCATTGAAGTTAAAGGTATATAGCATACTCTTAAATGATTGTGTTGGCTCTTCCTCCTTTTTCCTTTCTTCTCTCTCTTCCATCTGAGAAAAGGTCTAGTCCAGGCCTGCTTTAAAACCACAAGCCTCCTGCCTCAGCCTCCTTACTCTTATTACAGGGACATCCCATCAAACCCGGGATGGGGGAAAAGACTTACTTCAACTACAAACAAAACTAAAAGAAACCATTACTACATCATGTTTAAAGTCAGTACATCGAACCTCAAGAATGTACTGATATGGTGTAAGAGAACAGGACTAAGCAGGCATTTGTAACTACATGAACAAAACCAAGACAAAGAAAGCAAAGGGGAGTTGAGATGCCCCTCAGCTCTTTTGTTATTCAGCCCACAGAAATGAACTTAGTGCCTCAATTTGTTGTAACAAAAAATGAGAACTAACTCATTATTTGAAAAAAAAAAGAAAAAACACTTGAGGCAAATGGACATTCACTGAGATATCAAGCCTGTGTCAAAAATGCCGATTTGTAACATAATAGAGTTCTGTGTCACTTTCATCTTAGATATGTTTCTTGTAATTGTATTATTGTAATGTGCATTGTTCTAAGACAATATATCTTTAAACGTAGGATTCATGATCGTCTAAAGGGACAGGTTAAAAGTGGTTACAGACTATTACCATTACTTGAAAGTAAATGTAGAGAAGAAAGGCTAATCAAGAAGGAGGGCAATATTTACAGATTTGGATTAAAATAGATCAGTAAAGAAAATAGGATGTGATGGGTTCAATAGACTGATGGTGTCCCTTGAGAGACAGAGAGGGGATAGGAATGAAGAGTGCTCATTTGTATCTGCTTAAGAACAGTCTTTCTATATAAAATATCTGATATTTGGGGGAAGTTTTATTTCTTATGGCATGTATTGCTTTAACTTGTATTTAAGGAACATAAGAGGTGACTTTAGTGGTCTAGGTAAATTCCATATTGACTTGAAATAATGAATTAAAATTAGTTTTTCTGTTTCACATGAAGGCAACATAGTTTCTCAATAATAAATTCTATTAAAAAGTAGAATTGATATTTAATTAACCATACCTAAACATAAAAGGTCTGAATTACCAAACAATGAAATTTTGGCAAGGGAAATGGAAATGGTAAGTGAAGCCAGGGCATTAAGTAAAGACTAAAAAAAAAGATACAAGTACGCATTTGAATGTAGAGAAGCATTTTATTACTTGGCCTATCAGAATCCAATCACAGAGTAATTCTATACATGCCCACATATAGTTAAGAACTTCCATGATAGCATCTCCGTTACTTTTGTCTTCTAACGTGTCCCAAACAACCAGCAGACATAGCCTTCTAAACTTAACTGACAATTACAACACGGAATAAAAGTACACTAAACCACTTGGCGATACCACTCACATTTCATCTGCTTAACAGCTATGTAAGGTATATATTTCCCCTTGATTATGGTTTTGAAATAGATTATACTATCACTGTAGAACAGTCAATGAACACGAATGCCAAAAATGGCGGGAAGATATTTGGAAATAGCACTTAAGTCAATGAGGAGGATACCTCTACAGAACTTCTGGGCCCTTGCCTACTGTGCTGTGTCAGATGGAAATCTGGGCAGGGAAACATAAAGTACCTTTCCTGAGATTGCATGAATGGTTTATGGTAAATACACAAGCAGGGCTGATACACAGGGCGAGGCAAGGCTCTTTAAATACAACTCTTGGGTAGCCCACTCAAAATACAACTGAAGCCAGCTCACTAAACAGCAGGGCTATCACAGCATACTGTTCTCTTCTGCTCAATGCGATTAAAAGTCAGGGCACTGTCACTAACTTAATATCATAACTTAAAGATGTTAGGATGGAAATAATCTTCAAACATATTTGATATTTACTTTTAGGCAGGTATTTATGGGCTAACTGGATTGATTACTACAGAATAATTTGATATTGCCCAAAAATTTAGTAACCTACTCATTTATAAACAACTTAAGTTAGGCATTTTGAGTGCATATGTCATAGAAGTCAAAGTCATGGCCGCCTGATACCTGTGACACAGAAAGCTTCTCAGCTCAGTAGAATTTTACTTCCTTTATTTTTGTCTGAAAAACATTAAGTACATATTAATACTTTAGCAGATCATTAATATATCCACAAGGAAAACGATAACCGAACTACTCTGAGCACAAAAGCATTTTAAGGAAAGGTTTTGTGTTAATATTAAAAAATACTTTGAAGAAAAGAATTAATCAGGAAGATTTTTCTGGCTTTTTCTTATTAAGATTTATAAAACTCTGAGTTCCCTAGATTATATTGCATAATTATACTATCATTGGTGAAAACATAATAATAATTATGCTTCTATTATTACCCCAACTGAACATGTCCTTCATGGTCAAGAAGAAACACACATACCTACCCTTCCCTGCTTCTCTCTACATATTTATTGTTCATTTTTCTCCCCTGCCAAACAGAAACAGCAGCCCTTTCCAGATTCTGTACAAAGTCTACATTCTCTTGCCAAATACAGTTCTGCTCTAAAATATGGTCCATTCTATTGTTAATGGATTTCCGTGGGAGAAGGGACCTCAAAGGCCATAAATGGTTCAAATACTTCTCTGCATACATCTGCATGTGAGAGATGCTTCTGCACGGTCCATTTCCTTTACATTTAACCTACTCTGGGAAGAAGCTTGCAAAGTGAATACCAGGCCCCAGTAGGCAGCCTGCAGGCAGTCTGAGAAAAGTCTGTATGGACATAATCCTGTGAGGTCCTCTCTGGTCTTTGATCCATCGTTTGGAGATTCAGGCTAAAGAAGCTGTAGGCTACGGGGTTTGCTGAGGTGTGCGTTAAAATGGAAAAACTCATCTTTCTAGCATTTGGCCAAGTTCATGGCTTTAAATTTTTATGATAGACTCGATTGTAGGCAGAATTTCTTTGAGTTACAGTTTTACTACTAGGGAAGGGAGAAAAAAGTCATCCACATAGTTATTAATAGGAATCAAAACTTCCTGAACTAAGTGAATTAAACAGCTAGCAAAATTCGTGGTCTAAATGGGATGTTTGTTTTGCTCTGCTCTCTGAGATGGTCTCACTCTAAAGCCCAGATTGATCTTGGACCAACCTCCCAAGGGCTGAGATTACAGTACATCCTGACCTACATGAGGTCTTCCATTCTGTAAGCCCCTGCATTCCCTGCACTTCAGGTAGAATAGGGTGTTGGAACCTTGTTAAATAGTATGCTGTGACATGGATACATTAAAAGTTCATAAATATTTTATTGCTTATGTTAACATTTTATTTCAAAATATCTTTAAAAACTTCTGATTTAGCATGATAAGATAACCACCCACATTTAAAACAACAAAATTATACCAGAACGGGAGCAAAAAAAAGAACCAAAAGTTACCAAGTTACCATCCATGAACCAGGGTACTTCACTTTTAGTGGGTAAAACATGAGCACAGGAAAGAGTAGACAAACAAAACAATATGGAAAAGATATAGCATAAAATATCAGCAGAAAGCCCTCACTGTAGAAGCAGCAATGCTAGAGGTGAACAGAACAGAACAGGAACTATAAGTCTGGTTACAGATTTCCATGGAAAGCCTACCTCCACCATGGAGTACCACCATCTGGCAATGGTGGCGATATCTTTAGCTCAGTTATGATGTGATGACCAAGGATGCAGTCTGTCTATTAATACATCCTTCCTCACTTAGAGAGAAGTGACAAATAGACAGAAACCTACACAGTTCTGTAGAGTGTTAATTCCACCTCTAAACGCTGTTAGCCAGACTTGCATTCCTTTATCCATTGAGTCAGCAACTGAGTAAGTGGGTAGTGGAAAATCAACAGCGTTTAAAACAATAGAATCCAGCAATTTACACAGGGAGCAGGAGAATGGGGTAAGGATCATGAGTTCGGATTCTGAATATTTTTCCAAAGTGCTGTTTGCTAGAGACCCATGTGTGGCTCTCTGGGAGGTGGTGGGACAGAGTGGGTCGGGCTTCCTGGGAGGAAGTTAAGCCACAGAGGATGTACCTTGAAGGGTTATGGAGACCTCAGACTGCCTCTCCCCATCCCTTTCGCTACTAATTTTGCTCATCCTTTCATCCTCCATTCCTAGTCTCCATGTTCACCATCTCATTTTTGCCTTCCCCTACCCATATCTCCCTTTTTACTTCCTTCCTTTGCGGTTCCTATGAGGTGATTAGCTTTCCTGCCAAAAGTCCCTACGATGTCCTATCATGGGGCTCAAAACACAGGAGAAGGCAAAATGATTGGGAGCTGAAATCCGAATTATCAGCCAAAATAAATTTTCCAACTTTGTGAGTTCGGGTATTTTCATATTGATAGAAGACTTTTTAACAACTCAACAAAAACAAAACTCTGTTCTTTATCATGTTTTCATTATTACAATGTTAAATGTATTTTGTCTTACACTCCCATCTTTCTTTATAACATCCAGGGTCCATCCAGTGGGATATCACTCTTAGTTTATTAAAAAAAAAGAATCTAAGACTATAAAATTTATTTCATCGTTAAAATGTCCTGTGTAAGAGGGAAATCCTTCATGTTGCTGAGACTGGATGTCAAGCAGGCTACAGCAAACATGCTCCACATTCTTTCAGTCACAAGTCTAAAGTGACAGCCAACCACTTGACTGTTATTCGTTATTAGAAAGAAGGCCTTTCACCCAGTGCCTAAGAGCATAACTGATGGAGGAAGGTCATTGGTTAATTAATAAAGAAATTGCTTGGCCCTGATAGGTTAGAACATAGGTGCGTGGAATAAACAGAACAGAATGCTAGGAGGAAGAGGAAGTGAGGTAAGATGCCTCATACAGACGCCATGCAGCTCTCTCAGAGCCAGATGCGATGAACCAAGCTGCCAGGTCAGACATGCTGAATCTTTCCCGGTAAGCACACCTAGTGGTGCTACACAGATTATCAGAAATGGGCTAAATTAATACGTGAGAATTAGCCTAGAAAAGGCTAGATATAATGGGCCAGGCAGTGTTTAAAAGAATACAGTTTGTATGTTGTTATTTCGGGGCATAAGCTAGCCAGGCATCTGGGAGCAGGGCGGCAGGAATGCAACCCACAGTTCCCTTCAACACATAACAAATAAGGAAAGTACAAATTGTACATATTTTGAGGGTGAACAATGTCATATTTTCTTTTTCAAGATACTTAAAAAGGCTCAAATTATATTTTTTAAAAAAGCAAAAATGTTGTCTTCTGGGGTTGTGACAAATGTTCTTTATCACTTGGAAACATTTAATATGCAATTGTCAAACGCTATGCAAGTATTATCAAAGTCTTCGCAAATCTCATTCAACAATGGAGCTGAGATAAGGAAGAACGAAACAAAACACACAAACACCACACTGAATTACTTAAAATATAAGAACATTTAACATTTTATAAGAGCATTTCAATAGCAAGAAATTGTATGTTTTTGGTTCAAGAAAAGACATTTCCAGTAAGCAACATGTTGTTAAAAATGTATTTAAGTTTCACCTCCAAGGCTCAGGAAATATTGCAGAAGAAAGAGAAGAAATAATGCAAAAGCCAAAAGATACAGGGAATGACTTAAAATTTTATCTTCTGGGAAAGATATAACCATTGCAATTATAAATGCCCTGCTTCTGGGTCTGCACAAGCCTGGGTCTGTCAACAGCCAGGAAAAGATGGAGGAGGGGCTGAGGGTTCCCTTTCTTTCCCTATTTGTTGTTGATAAATTTAGGGTGAGGGGAAATCACTGCTGTCAGCTACAAATTCATTGAGAAGCCTACCAGGTTCCAATAGATGTTCCAATCCCATGTTACACAAGGCCCAGGATAAACAAAGCAGATCATAAAACAAAACCAGAAGTAATGTACTGTATGAATGGTAGGAAGGAGCAGGGGTGGGAGCCTTGGGAGGAGAGACTTGATAGGGATGTAAAAAGATAAAAATGTGTCTTAGTCAGTGCTCCATTGCTGTGAAGAGATACCATGACCAAGGCAGCTCTTATAAAAGAAAGCGTTTGATTGAGGTCTTGCTTACAGTTTCAGAGGCTTAGTCAATTATCATGATACCAAGGAACATATGGCATGCAGATATGGTGCTGGAGAAGTAGCTGAGAGCTACATCCTGGTCCATAGGCAGAGAGGGAAAGACTGGGCTTTTAAAAGAAACCTCAAAGCCCTCCTTCAGTAACACACTTCCTCCAACAAGGCCACGCCTCCTAATCCTTTTAATCCTATCAAAGGGTTCCTCTCCCTGGTGACTAAGCATTCAAATAAGCGATCCTGTGGGGGCCATTCTTATTCAAACCCCCCAGATAGGATAAGAAGAAAGTGTAATCAGAATACAGCAAATAAAAGTAGGAATTGTGAAAGAACAAGCTTAATTAATTTTTTAAAAAGCAAAAAATAAATAAATAAATTTAATAACTAATGTGTAATTAGTTATATGAAGTACTGCTGGAGCTCCTGAGAGAAAGTGTCCTGCAATGGTCTTAGTTAATCAACTGTGGGTGCATATCACAATTTCTGATTTAAGGAACAAATTATTTCTGTTCACACCACAGCATCTGGAAGTACTTTCTTCAGTTTAAAATGAATAATGTTCAAAAGTTAAATAAAATTAAATAAGTGGTTAAGCAGTTACACCTTGACGAGTCAATATTAAGTGCTTTATAAGATGCAAATAGTGTTAAAATATATGTGCATATTTAATGCACAAGCTAAAGTCATCAAGCATTCCATAAAGTGTCATTTAATTTAACAAATGATAATAAGGTATTTATAAATGGAATTTTAATAGGAGAGTAAACACCACTAAAAATACCTGCAACAACTCACACTGCGGCAAATCTCTTTATCCTTGTAATATCCCACAAATAATCTCTTTACCACTGAAATACTTATAGTACATATCAGAGACTAATGATAGAAAACTGTATTTTAACGTCATAGTGTTAAGTAAGCCTTCTTACAGAGTATACAGAGAAATATGTTCCTGAGATATTTTTACTTATCACAATAAACTTCATGACAAGCTATAAGAATTGTAATATTTTCCTAAGTTGCTCATGCATTTGCACACGATCATTGGGCATATCACAATGCCCACCTATATATACATATGTGTTGCAAAGTTCTTAAACTTTACTGAGAATATCAATTGACTACATATCTTTTTAATCCCATGAGGGGAGCAACGAAACTACATTTTTAGCCAATTCCCAAGTTTACGATAGTTCATAGAGCAGACCTTGTAGAGAGAGTCTCTGTGTCAATGTTTCATGATTTGACTAATCCTGAATCAAGAAATCTGAGGCAGTTGTAAGCAATACAGAGAGTATGACCTACTCACTAAATATTAAATCAGATTTAAAGGTAAGACTCAGAAACATAGAGTCCAGATTGCTAAAAAAGCTTGGGAAAGATAAACTTTAAAACAGAGTTAACAAATGGTCTACTCAATTTTAATGTATCATTATTCCAAAAAAATATAATAATTCACTACATATTAGAGAAAAATTTCTTGATCCATAAGACAGAAATCTACCATTAGAAGTTTCAGACAGCAAACTTTTGCGGGTGACTCTTGTTTACTATTGTATTTTCCCTCAGAAGCACACTGGCATCATAAAGGAGACAATTAGAATAAGCCTTAGAGCTGAGAAGAAAAAGAGAATTTCCACAAAAGCTGAATAAAATGTTCTCACCAAAAATCCCTACTGGGTCCTGAGCACTGATTGATCTAGAAAAGTCAATGAGCATTTCTCAATATGTATCTTGGGAAAATAAGATCTCGGGTCTATGGCTGGATCCTACAGAGCCCAAGGTAATCTAAATATAGCAAAGAAAAAACAAACAAACAAAAATAACCAAAGAAGAAGGCAGGGTGTTTTCCCTCCCATACAATGAGATTATTAGCCAAATATAATGAGAGTTCTATATATTCTGTTACTGCAAAGAAAGAGGAAATGGGCCAAGGCACAGAAGGTTGAAAAAAGGGTAGACCTATTTAAGGCAGGGTGAAGATTCAATTATTTTTGAAAATTGGTTAAAAATAATATAGCTGTGGTTGGTATAGTATAGTAAGTTTAAAACCAACCACAGCTATATGACATTTGTCCCAGAAACCTTAAAATAAAGACCAGTAAAATTTCCAATGTCCATAAATATAAATATTATTATTCTAAAACTGTGCTTTTCATAACTACTTTTCTCATTAAATATCTAACACACTTCAATAATAATAATAATAATAATGATAATAACTAACAGGACTCATGGCAGGAGCAGGCGATTTCAGACAAACAGCAGACTCAGGAATGTTCCATAAGTCCTACAGCCTATAAGATGGGCTGAGGTGTTAAAAGTAAAATGTTGGTTCAAGAAAGACAATGATGTATAAAGTGATGGAGGAAACACAGGCAGTGTGGGTTGGTTGAGAATGCATTGTTTTAAATACCTAAATTGTCAAAATCATGAATTAGAGCAATACCTAGTGGTTCTCTAATCCTTTCTACATTCAGCTTCAAATGGCTGGGGCCAAAAACTTCATGGTTTATAGAAGGTGGGAAACAAAAGAAGAGTAAGAACATTCAAATACACAAACCATTTTCAGATTTTTTTTTCCAGGAACAGACTTAAAAACAAAACAAGCTTATTTGATTTATTTTTGGTGGTATTAGGGAAGGGAACCATGTATTCTCACAGTCTGCATTCTCAGACACGAAACTAGGAGGGGCACCTCAAATTGATGTTTGTACTGAGAGGCTAAAAGAAAAAGCACAAAGCTTTAGAAAGCACCACAGATAGCACACTGTGAAAGAAGTACCTTGGAGCCAGACACACCTCACTTTTACATTGGCTCAGTCATTTTCTGACTTGTGACACTGGACAGATAATCTTACTACAACAGGTGTGCTGTTTTCTCAAGAGAAAACTCGGTCGTAATGGGTATAGATGCCTTGTTGCCATGGGCAGCTTCTCCCCAGAGTGGGCTTCTGCCGCAGCAAAGGTATAGGGCTCTAATGACCCAGATCATTTGACCAAATCTCTAGTAACTCCATTTGGAGGGCCTCAACACACACTGAGATGAGGGATAGAATGGATGTTAACTAGAAGGATAAAATGAGTTATCCTCAGTCAAAATCACCAAATAACTACTTGTTCACGATAGAAATATGTGGAGGCTTATAGTCCCAAAAGCAAGTCACCAAATTTTGAACATATAATAACGGTCCACTTTAACAAGAACTATCTGCAATGAGCAGGTCATCAGTGCTCTGAGAACAGCAATTTATTATTATCAGTCTTCAATGTAAAAATAAATCTATTCTTCGGGCCATTTGTTGTGATAAGAAGCCTAATGTGGACTTGAATAGAAGGTCAAGAATTGGAATTGGACACTATGCAAAGAAAACTTACCGGAGTATACATAGAACTTTGCATGCAAGACTCAAAAGCATTGAATGTTCAGGAAGAAGGGTAAAGGAAGCATTTTCAACTCTGGTCTCTGAGATGAAGGGCCCATTTGTGTCTTTTGTTACCTGTTTTGTTATCCTTGTACTTTGTTCAGGTTTCATAAAAACATAGACGGGAAGGCTTTTGATTTAAGGTTGTCAACCCTTTTCTCTGTTTGCATTATGGTTTGTGTAGCGACAAGCCAGATTTAAACAGTTAAATATGACTATCAGGGCAGTTTCATGGGTTTGATTCGTAGGTTGCTCTTATAATTCAAATTGATAATACAATGAAAGAGAGACTATCATAATATTTCTGCATTTATTTTATTCCTGTTACAATTCCTGTTTTCATTAAAGGATTTTCACAGAAAAGGAAAATTTTCATTTTATTAATTACTAAAAATTAACCAATTACTTCAGAAGTTCAATCTTAATGTATCTAAATGTCTCATAAAATAATTAATGTTCTTCAGAGTTGCACTAATCCACTGTGACTGTTGGAGGGAAAGATGTTCATGTGTGACTGAGCTATTAGAGCCATTTATGGGAACATATTGCTAAGGTTTAACTCTAGTGAGTAATCATTCCCTCAACTAATAATAGCATTAAGTGTAACAAATACAGTGTGAGTGGGAAAAGATGTGACATATAGAACATTCTAACAACTGTGTTCATTGCTTTCCCATCTTTTCCATGGTCTGTGACATTAAGGAATTCCTAAAAGTTGATATGAAGATGAACCTCAAATTTGCTGCCACTTGGAGAAGGATATTACATTATTCACAGGTACAGATTTAGCAAATGCTGTAGTAGAGACAGTCTACAATGGGGAGACTTCTCCAGTTTCTACCACGGTCCAAGGATGGTGGGGTTCTAGTCTTTTACAGCCATCTTCACCTATATCCTTGGTGTCATTATCCTCTACTCTTATTTTTCTGGTCTCTTCAAGTCATTCTTTCTTTCTGCATTCTCTCTCTCACTTTCTCAGTGTGTGTGTGTGTGTGTGTGTGTGTGTGTGTGTGTGTGTGTGCGTGTGTGTGTGTATACATTGTGTGAGAATGTATGAGTGTGAACATGTTCATGCTAAGGGAGGTACACAAGGTCAGAGGACCCCGTGTATGGTCCTCGCCTTTCATGTGCGAGCCACTGTCTTTTGTTGTTTCCTGTGGCCACGTGGTTCTCCATATCTCATCCTATTGCAGGGGTCTTGGAATTATAGCCCATGTCTGGCATTAGTTTGGAGGAATCTGAACAAAGGTTCTCACACTTTCCTGACAAATTCTTCCTATACTGAGCTATCTCCCCAAGTCAACTTTCACATCTTAACCTCCTCACCTCTGGTGCCACCCCTTCTCCAAGACCTTCAGTTTTCCTTTGTGTTCAAGTCATAGTCTTCTCTTCTTCCTTATGAGAATTTTTAAGATCTATGCATGCTACTTATCGTTCCTACAGGTTCCTTTTTAGTTACCATTTTAGTCACTGCCATGCATGCTGAAAGACTCTTGTCAAACCTAACTTACTTTCTCTCCATCCCACAGACTTAACCTTCAAACTTCATTCCAAAATAATGAGGGCAACTTGTATTAAAATTTTTTTCTTCTGATGTGCTTGTTAAGATTCAGAAAGGAGGAAATGATAAGGAGGTAGAGCACAGAAGACCTTAGGGTAGTGAAATCCTCCGTAAGACACTACCCTGACAGAGGCATGGAACCACACCTTTCCCCAAAGTCGCAGAACACACAGCATTAAGAGTGATCCTGTGTAAACTCATGGACTGTTGTGAGAATGAAGGGTCATGACTCCTCTTCACTGGTAACACATCTGGTAGGATGTTGGCATTGGAAGTCTGTGGGGCAACAACCATGAAAATCCCTCACCTTCATTTCAGAAATTTAGATTTGACTGTGAATCTAAAACTGCTAGGAGAAAAAAAAAATAGAAAGAAAGAAAACAAAAATAATCATCTGAAAACCAAAAGTTACAACAGTGTGGGAATATAAATGCATGTATATACGTGCATTCGTGTGTGTGTGTGTGTGTGTGTGAGAGAGAGAGAGAGAGAGAGAGAGAGAGAGAGAGAGAGAGAGAGAGAGAGACTGACCACTGGCTGCTGGTTCTCTATGTGGCATATGGTGTGTGTGTGTGTGTGTGTGTGTGTGTGCTTGTGTGTGTACATTTGCATGCATACACAATGAACTATGTCAGTGAAAAAGGAATCCTGTGGGAAGGTAATGGAGTTGGACCTTTATAATGCATACAGTTTGATAAGCAAAATAGACAAAGAAATGAGCAGCAAAGATAGAAAAGGAGTATGGATTTCTGAGAAAAAATATGACTGCCTTCAATGTCTGTGAACTAATAACAAATAAGAGTTGGGGGGGAAACATCAGTTGTTGTTTGGGAGGCTGCATATAATTATAAGTTGTTAAGGCTTTATCCAGAAGGCACCAATCAGTCATTAAAGAATGTCCAAGTCAAGAAAAAGATTGATAGGAATATCATTTATCTTAGGATGGCATCAGTAACAAAACAGTATGTACTAAGTTAACAATGGTAGAACTGCTCACTCTAGACACTTTGTAGGGTTTATTTAGAGCCATGGATACTCAATAGAGTTCTAAGTCCTGTGCTCACTGCCACAGCATCACATAATAAATTTATAAGTGCTATACATTTATTTTATAGGATAAAGGCAATATGTTATGAATGTGAATGTTTCATTTGCTCAATCTAAGCATCTATTTTGGAATTTGCATATTAAATGCCATTTATTTCAATGTCAGACAGAAAATTGTTTTATTAGGATTATCAGTATTTAAAAAGCAAGATAGCATGATAGAACCACAAACCATTTATCTTTAATAGATATATTATGTTTATGTGATGTATGGTAAAAAGCTGCCTGGAAGCTAAGGACGTTCTCAGTATTTGTTCTTTCACAAACAACTGAACATTCTTGACTATGTATTCTGAATGAAGATACTTATTGGAATGGAGTAAAACCTCTTTATCATTAGACTTTTTCTTCCACACATTGGCAACCATATGTGGAATTCTATATATATCTTTTAAAATGTTGCCGTTTTCATCCAGCTGAAATTCTTCTTCTCTTCCTTTCATTGAAAAGAGATTATTTTCTCACATAATATTTTTATGTTTATAGGTTCCCCTCCTTCTACTCCTCCCAGTCCTCACCCCCACAATCCCTCTCATCTGGATCCACTCCCTTTCTGTTTCACTAGAATTCTAATAAACAAAAGTAAGCAATAAACTAGTTGTCTGTAATTTCATAATCCATACTAAAATGTTTCTCAGGGTATCTTGGAAATATCCTTGAATGATGTCTTTCAAAAACCTCACCTGCAAGCAAAGTTATCATGGAGACCTTATTAAGACCTTGGAAGTCTCTTCCAAATAAACCACAAGTAGCCAAGTAATATGTACGGTAAATTTAATGATACCTAATGATAAAACCATTTCTCAGTTAAATATGTTTAGCAACACATAAAGAATGAATTATGACCTTTTGTGACAGATACAGAGGATCAATATTAGATTACAACCTGAAAAAAAAATCAACACCTTCAGGCTAATTTTCAAGACTAAAGGACTGACTGATCACCAATCACTCTTTCTTAAATCCAATGAATAACAGTGAGTGATTAAGGAAATCTTTTTGATTCCTTTACATTGCTTTCAAAAAGATAAAATAAATCTTTTATTTTAAGAAGCAGATAAATCAAAATGGCACTTTTAGTTACAAAATGATGTTAGTTTAGGACAAAAATGCATGCTAGAGAGACATCCACTTTTCTTATTTGTCTAATGCAGTAACAGAGAACGGCATTCAGTGGGCAGAGGCAGGTGGATCTCTATGACTTCTAGGCAGGCCTGGACAACAGAGCAAGTTCCAGGACAGCTAGGCCCTGCAGGGAAACCCTGTCTCAAAACACACAGTTTTAGAGAGGTTTTCTGGATGCCTCCCCATTGCTATAACTTCTCATAAGATACTTCTTTAATTATTACAGAATATTATTAGCTTTTAGCCAGCCTATATACTTACACATCAGGTTCTAAAGGAAAATTAGGGTTATTGTGATATTAATCTATAATATTGAAATTTTAAGTTCATGTTGTATATAGAGTTGGTTGCCTCTAAAAGAAGATAATTTCTAACAAATACTGTCAAATACCTCATAGCATCTTTCTTAGTTGGGGATCAGAAACAGGACAATGAAATTACCTTGGTACCACATATGAATAAAGTTCTATATCAAAATCCTTAATCTGGTAAAATTCAAAATAATTTTTAAAAAACCACTTTATTTTTGTATCAGTCATATGATTTCTTTTGCACAAAATCTATTCTCATTATTATAAAGAATACAATTAATTAAAAATCTAATGTTATTTCCCCTTATAAGTTACACATTCAATAATTATTGTATAACCAAATACTGATATCAATAAGCTTTGTGAACTCCTCTGCCTTAATCTTAAAATGATATCATACACTTTTTAGGTTTAAGTTAGAATACTATAAAATCATGTGTTGCTTAAAAGGCAACATTGAAATTATGTGCAAAATCTAGTTATTTGCAAATTCTTTTGAGGTAAATATATTGCTAAATGAACTGTATCAGCACTAAAAAAAAATTCCTTGCCATAATTTGTTACCCTTCTGCATAACAAACAATTCATTTACCTAATGAAAATCACAAATGTAAAAATGTAACTTTAATAAGATAAAAGAAACTGAATTGCAAATTGAGCTCAATAAAAATGCATGCACATACTTTTGCATAAGTGATCATTTAGATATGCGTGTGTGTTTGTGTGTGTGTGTGTGTGCATGTGCCCATCATGAGGAATTACATATTGGCATGCCTTATTTTTGTATCTTTTGTTAATCAGTATACTAAACTAAGATATGAAATATACAAGGGATAGAAATGCAAATGAAAAAGAGAAAACATGCATATTTAAGTGACACTTAGAAATATTCAAGAATATTAAGATGAATTGTTAGAAGTTAATGTAGATTATCTTTCATGTGTATAGAGACTACTACTAATGATTTCTTACAAATAATGTTAAAATATAAAAGGCAAAATTACTGTGCATTATTATAATAGGCATCACAAATTCACATCATTGCCACATACATATTCTAGTGTGTGTATCAATTTATTTGATGAAAAATATATTAACAACAACAAAACCAGATATCTAAATAAATAATCCCTTCATCAGTTCCTGATTTCTACCTTAGTAATGTTTAAGCAAATCATCAAGGGAAGTAAATTATTCATTATACATTTCAAAGAGGATTCTCCATTGACAGTGCCCTGCTTCTGGTCATTCTTGGAGCCAACATCAAGAGGATTCATGGCAATCTCATATATTGCAATAAAACAGAAGGTGAGAAACAATCACTTAGGAGAGGTGTCAAGAAGGAACTAAGTCCAGAGACCTACATCTCAACGGTACATCAACAGCAGCTAAGCTTTTTAGAAATAGAAACCTTTATTCTGTTTCAGAGGAAGCTATAAGATTAGTTATAGCTTTAAATGTGGTCACAGTGTTATTTATTTTGAATGTTCACAAAATCAGCTGAAATAGGTTTGAAATACTTAGTTACCTTGAGATTTAGTTTTTACTGAATATAGCATAAAACCATCGGAGCATTGAGTAGATATCAATCTTGTTTGCAATGCTTCATAATATATATTTAATTACACTATACTTTTATATGAATACTTTTTAATCTTGTGATACAGGTTTCAAAAGAAGGTTGTTCATATGGTAGACTTAGAATTTTGAGAACTCTCTGTACTGTTTTATATAATGACTGTACTACTTTGTAATTCCACCAACAGTAAATGAGGATATAACAACAATTAAAAAGAAGAGGCCATGAATTTGAAAGAAAGCAAGGAAGGAGATATAAAGGGTTTAGGAGGTAGAAAGTGAAGGAGAAATAGTATGATTATGTTATAGTTGAAAAAACTAAAAGAAGTAATAAAAACATAAAAAAGAAAAGAAGGTTGTTCTAGAAATTTTTTTTTAATTCTAGAAAAATATTACGATATATTTTTAGTTAACTTATTCCAGAATGTTAGATAAAGCTATATGCATACTACTTTAAAATACTCTAAAATCTTCCAGTGACATGTTTATCACACATCAAGGGACAAAACATTAGGAATCATGTAGCTTTGACAACCTAGTTCCTAATGTGGTACCATCATGTGCTAAAGGCAGACATAAACAATTCAGAGGACCAGAGTGGCACTACAGTCCAGAGAATGGACTATTGGAACTGAAAAAGAGCAAGATTCTTTTTTAAAGGTGTAATCTTCATCAAAATTTATCATTCAGTAAGCAATCACAATCCAGAAAGAGCTGTGAAGTAAAGATCAAATTCAGCTCACGTCACTCAGTAAGAATGGGAAATAGCCTCACTGGCTCACTGCAGGCCTAGTTTCATCTTCAGTTTATAGGCCCGATATATTTTGTTCATCAAAAGTTCCATTTGATCCAGTGCTAAAGGCTTTAGAAACAAGAACCCAAAGTGAAGACCCTAAGCATTCGGCATAATTGCCATAGCAGTTCGAGCTAACAGGCAGACTCCTATGTAAAACAGTGCTCATTGAGGTGTAAAAACCTGTAGGCAAGACTAACAATGAGATGATCTGCAGGTAGGTGATTAATGAGGTCATTTGGATAGATGAGGTTTCAACAGGGCATCTTTCTACGCTAGTGAACTTCACCCACTATCTTGTGCTAGAGAAGTGAAAATTTAGGATTTTGACAGTACCAAAATTAAAAAGCTGTGAAGTACACCAGGAATATCTGTTGAAGAGAAAACGAAGCCATTTTATAAAAAAATTTACAGATGAAAATTAAAATATATGGCAACTTTTTCAAATTAAAATTTGAAAATATAACACAGGTAGAAAACCTGAATGTGAAAAAGCAAGCATCAGCAACTTCTAACGATTCTGGTCCCATAATCCCTGAAATCGATGTAGTTTCTTTGTGAAGAATTCATTGTAATAAAAAGATATTACGTGGCTACTCCTAAGAAATATACAACTTATCGACCGTAAAGATTTAACAACAAGAGAGAGGCAAAATTTTAAATTACAATTTTCAGGTCAACATTACCAAGAGAATACAATTACTGCCCAGTTTTGCAATAGACTGGTAGATACATGTCTATTTAATAGTAAAAGATGAAAACCACACTTTTGTTACTCAATACTATGCTACTAGATATGTACAAAATTCAGAGGAAAGAAAATGTCTGGCCGGGCGGTGGTGGCGCACGCCTTTAATCCCAGCACTCGGGAGGCAGAGGCAGGCGGATCTCTGTGAGTTCGAGACCAGCCTGGTCTACAGAGCTAGTTCCAGGACAGGCTCCAAAAACCACAGAGAAACCTTGTCTCGAAAAACCAAAAAAAAAAAAAATGTCTGATGGGTACTAATAAACCAAAGCAGAGACAACACTTACATTAAATGTATTTGTACTACATATTTTGACATAATTTCATACATGGAAGAGAGTGGTATAATAGAGAGCTTGCCTGTGTTTAGTAACAATTATCTAACATTATAAGGCAACTAGGGTTTAATCTATATTCAGCAATTGTGACCTTTCTCCCTTGCAATACATGATAATTTACTTCAGTTTTGTTAATCAACACAAAGAGTTATGTTTTCAAAGAAAAGAGTAAAATGATCTTGTCAATTTGAAACCGATTTCTTGAAGATTCTGACAAATTTTACATTTTTATTAGAAAAATTGAACCACAGGTATATGTGCAATACTAAATTAAGACATTGATGGGTATTATGCAGGGGCTCGAAAAATTAAAAATGATTCCCTTGATTTACAGCTTCGTATAAATGCCAGTTACATGCGGGGCAAAGGATTGTGGTTGACTTTAAAAATCCCCCTTTAGTCTTCCTGTGAGTTTTCTCCTTTCAGCCCACCGGGAAACTATAATGATTAGAATTAGTTCCAATTTGCAATATAGAATTTAAAACTTAAATTCCAAAAGGATGATTTTTTTAGATAAAAAATTAAATTTGAAACTTTAAAATTGATTCCAAAAGATAAAATTGATTCCAAAAGAAAGCAATATGTATTACACAGGAATAATGCATAACACTTATTTAAGTTTGTTTCCTGGTTTTTAATGGCATTCTATAGCCATTTTAAATCAGAGAAAGTTTTATATCAAGTATTCAATTAATGGAAATAAGCATCAACTTAATATTTCAATAATATTGGCTTTGGGTTGTAAGCTAAGAAGCATCCTGTTGTAATTTACCAAGTGACTAAGTATTAAGTACTTGTGCTGAGTCCCTGGCCCATGCTCTGCAAAGATCCTGGACACCGTTTCCAAGGAGCCATCACCAACTCCAAGGCACAGTTTCTGTCTTAGTGACACACAGGACCACTCCAGACTCCTGTTCAGTCAGGTACTCAAGGTATCTAAGGACAACTTGTCATGACATAGGAAAGACCAGTAGGAAAGATCACAAACTTGGGCTACATATTGAGTCTTGCTCTTGGTGGATTATAGGGCACTGTCTTAGTTAGGATTTCTATTAGTGCAACCAAACACCATGACCAAAAAGCAAGTCTGGGAGGAAAGGGTTTGTTTGTCATACACTTCCACATTGCTCTTTACCACTGAAGGAAGTCAGTACAGGAACTCAAAGGAGGATCCAGGAGCAGGAGCTGATGCAAAGGTCATGGAGGGAGCTGCTTACTGACTTGCTTTTCCCTTGCTCCGCCTGCTTCCTTATTAAACACAGGACCAGCATCCGATGGATGCCACCGCCTCCCGTGGGCGCCATTCCCTCATTCATCACTAACTGAGAAAATCTCATTACAGTCGCATCTCATGGATTTATTTCCTCAACTGAGGCTGCTTCCTCTCTGACGACTTTAGCTTGTGTCATATCGACACACAAAACCAGCTAGTATAGGCACTATGTATCACTTTAATTTTTAAAAATTTTATTTTAATTATGGGAGGGGCAACTGAGTGCAGACACAGATGGATCCCCTGGAGCTGGATTGATGAGAGGTTGTAAGCCAGTTGACACAGGTGCTGGCAGCCAATGGTTGACTAGGAAGGAAGACCATTGGGTCTTCTGCGAAATCTGGCAGGCACTCTTAGCCTCCAAGTCATCTCTGCAGCCCCAACCATGTGACATTTTTATTCTGAGAATATGAAGACTGGATTCCATAGATTTCTCTTCGAGAACATGGAGTCTTAAAATAATAAACACTATTGTTAGGAAGTCTATTTCAGTCTTCACTGTAATGAAAACATTTTCTTTAAAAAAATGTGTCACCAATTGTCCCATTTTTCAAGGTATATTTTCCTTCCAAATTTTATTTCATTAGTGAGTGTGTGTGTGTGTGTGTGTGTGTGCGCGCGCGCGCGTGCACCAATGAGTGCCGGTGGACAGTGAACCAATGAGGTCAGAGGACAGTGGAGGATACTCTTCTTTCCTACCACATGAGTCCCAGGGACACTTTTCCCCAGTGAATCATCTCACTAGACCTTCAGACACCCTCCCCCTTTCTTTTAGGACAAATTTGGGTTGATCATATCTTTTTAAGAAGAGATTATAATTGTATTGAAGGCAAACTTAAGTGCATTAATCTCTTAAGATATGAAGAGAATAATTATAAATTCTTTATGTTTTAGACTTTCACATAGATTTACTCAGAGCAGTTCAACAAAAATAACCCCCATTCTATTCATTTATTTATTTTGCTTTTTTTTCAAATATTACTATAAGGAGAGGCAAACACTTTAGAGCTAAACAGAGTCCTACATCAAACATTATCACAGAAGGTCTACATACAAAAGCCATTATCCATTCTCCACATTCTGTTTCCAAAATCCAGTACTCTATTGCTATTTCTTCTTCTGGGTTTGTCTAAGGACTGAATAAAACCTTGAAAACCTTTTTAATAAATAACAGTGAATCACCAGAATTAGAAGTTCTAATTACAAGAATATCTTCTAACACATATAGTAGGAAGTCGTACTTCTTCACCAGAAAGGGCATTGATTATTTGTTTACAAATCTTAATTAAATTGAATTCTAGCAAGTTTGAGTTAGAAATAGAATATTTAGGATAGTAAAAATAGATTTTGAGTGAGTAAATTTAGAAATGATCTGGCTTACTAAGACTAAATATCCGTTCATAAGGAAGCAAGCTAAAAATCTTGCATACAGTTAAGGATTCTGAAGAATACAGGAAGTATCCATACTGAATAGAACCATGTAACAGCTTTATATAAAGTCCTCGGCTGGATGCTTCAATTTTACTATTTGTAAACTTTTAGAACAGGATGCAGTAATGTCTTGCTAAAATATATCTAACCCATCTATCATCCCCACATTCATTTCCGTCATCTCTCATCAAGTTTTTCCTAAACTTCCAAGAAAAGTGTCTTGAGGCTGTGAACTTTACATAGAAGTGGATTTTAACGATACCAATTTACAGGAACTCTGGACTGTATGTCTGACGAACCATGATTGAAGTGGAAACAGGAGGGAACAGAAAGCCTGCATCCTTGCACCTGTATCTTAATATAACTTGTCCCTTCATGATTGGTGTTGATGGAAGGATCTGGCATATAGGAAATTTCTGGAGCTTTGTTTAGTGGGACTGGACCATGGCTTTGCACTTAGCTGCTGAATCTCTAGTAGCCCAAAGAACTTGCTGCAAATGTGTTGTGAGGATAGCTGTCATCAGGAGAGTGACCACAGACACATAATTTTGGTTTCTGGAAGCAATTCCTAAATTAAAGAGAATCAGGAGTTGGCTTTTTTGTTGTTGTTGTTCTTAGGTTTAGGGCTTATGCTGAAAACGTGTGTTATCAGTCAAATTTAACAAAATATTGGTAGGTTAAGACAAATAACTATTCTAGCATTGGTTCGTAGGTGATACCCATCGATTTTTAAAATTTGGTAGATGTGAAGTTGAACAGTGGAATCATAATAAATGAACCACTGAGAACAAAAAAATCCTGATTCCCTTCCTTTATTATCTCCTAAGATGGAATTACTGTTATTATTTATAAGTATTTTTATATAGCTATAAACACTAATTTCTTTAGCATATGATGCTATTTGTCCTACTTACCTTGACCTCATTTTGGAATGCTGGCCGATGAGTTCTAGTCTGTTATAACCATTACCAAAGAACATGAATTCCTTGCCTTAAGCTATGAGAGAACAACGACAATCATCTCTTCAGCTAAACTGTCTTGCTTATGCATTATGATGCTATTGCTATTCTCACTTAAACACATCTAAGACTATGGAGAGCACACCATAATATCTGTTAAAACCTGTTGAGTTTTCCCATTTGCATTGAAAACTACTTTATATCAAAAGTACAGTTTGTATTTTATCTGTAAAAGTGATTATTTATTGATAAAATGGCATTGAATGTCACTTTTTTTTTTTTTGCCTAAGTAGCATGAGACATTTCAAAGATTTTGTCTGAAGGGCAAAAGGATTACATTGCATTTGAATAGACCATGTGACAGCACATCCTTAGACTTCATGGATGATATGAAAGGATGATCCCCATTCATAAAATACACAAGGGAAATTATAATTGTACCAGGAAAGAAGAAAAGCAAGGAGGGAAGTGGTGAGGGTGTCAGGGGGTATTTGTAGTAGTTTGATGCATGTAAATATTACATCTTATAAATAATTCTTTTCAAATACGTCTCTGAAGTTCCGGGGCTCTGTTTAAGAAACAGATTGTATATGCTTTAGCTGAATATATGTCACTTTCTTCAAGATAGCAACAACATTAATTCAGACAGGAAAAAAAAAAGATGGCTTCCTAAATATGCCTTTTCTTCTCTTTCTTGTGAAGGCGGATGTCACCTGATGCTGGCAGATGAGCACTGGGGGGGACGATCAAGTTATATTTTACTGTCAGAACCCACCAAACACGTTTTCATCTAAATTATTTTGTCAACAGCCTTGTAGTGCCCTCGCTAACCTTATTTGGCACCAGCGCATAATTAGATACACAGGGGTGTGACTCCAATTGAAGGTGTTGGCATTGTAGCACTCTGTGAAAATATTAACTATGAGGTTAACTCCAATTTTCTCTTCTTTAATTAAATGCACATGGTACTAATGAGGTAACCTACTGTTCCTTGATAGCACTAATTAGCTAAGGGGAGAGTACACTCTCACACTGCAATTTAAACCTAAAAATAAGGTTGAAATATGCTAATTGCAGGCAATTTAAAACAGTACAAGTTGAAGAACTAGTCATAATAAGAGAAAGTGACTGCTTTCCAGCTAGGCAGCTGTAACTTTGGTTAAAATCAAAACAAGCCACACAGTTTTTGGACTGCTATTTAACAAGGTCATAAGTATCCTTAAGAATGAGATGTTACTTCATAGGATGACAATATGCCAGACCACCGCCACTGCAAGCAAAATCCACAGAAAGATACTCTTTCTAAAGCAACCAAAACCAAATCTCACAACAGCTCCAAAGGCACAATGACATTGTATTTAATACTGAAAATTAAACTCCATAAATAGGCTGTATCACTTTTTCTTCAAGAGCATCCAAATTAATGAAAATATTATAATTGGTACTTCAGAAATCAACAAAGCCAGTGGAGATGCTGACAGTGTGTTGTTCCCTTTGGGTTAAGGAGAAATGCAAATGGGGAAGCCTTATCCCTTGAGGACCACATGAAGGGTTAAGGGGAGATGCAGAGGAAAAAGTCTCATTCCTTGAGGACCACATCAAGGGTTAAGGGGAGATGCAGAGGAGGAAGCCTTATCCCTTGAGGACCACATGAAATGATCAGGAGATGATGTGTAATGGTGAAATACTTAACAGGTACAGAAACATGAGAAACATGTGATCATCATTTCAGGGATACGGGCCCTTAAGGATATCTGCTCAGAAGATTTCGTCTACTGTTTTGGCCTCTTGGCTGCAGGTTTCCTGAGGTTTCGCTAAGAGAGAATGTTTCCTATTCTTAGTCCCAGTGACCCAGAAACACATTTTCATTAAACCAAAGCATAATAAAAGTGCACCTTCTTTAATAATCTTCTCAAACATTTTGCAACTGTGACTTTAATTGATAAGCATAGAGAGAGCTGTCCTGCAAAGCAAGAGTTTGAAGAAACCACCTGAATCATTAAAAAATTGTTATGATTTGAATGGTACAAATGATGTTTTCATCAATTTTTTTGATTCTTTAACATGGAAAGACTATCTTATATTTTTACTTAACAGGTGTTAACTCTTTACATATATGTTTAACAAACAACTTTGGTAAATAAAACCATGCATGCCAACTTACTCCTGAAAACACAAAGAAAAAGAAAGCCCAATAAACTATTATTAATCTAGCCTCAGGGATGCAGGAGAGAGTTAATGGTGTCATGGGTTAAAGGTGACGGTTTCTATTTTTATTATTTTGCATACAAATTATTTGCATACAAATTTTATTATTTTGCATACAAATATAATAATTAAGCAATCAAAAGTATTGGGCAAGAATAAAAACTTAAGAAAAAAGCAACCCATTTGAAAAGCAAAAACTTGTAAGCATCTAGCTCTCAAGGAATAATTCCTGGAGTTAAGAGTGTGTGAAAACAGACTTTTCACAACCCTCAGCCAGTCATCATATCTTGCCAACAGGTTTAGGGAAGAAAACTGTGCTTTGAAAAAATCCACCCACTCTCACAACTGCCCTAACAATTTATCCTACAGAGAGAGACAGAATGTTGGCAGAAGACGCTAAAAGTTTCTGACCAGCCAGGCTTTACCAGACTCATGAAGCTGCACGTTCGTAAAGAGTAAGGGAGACAAATGAAATCAGACAGGCACTTAGAAAACGGTCTCCTGGAGGCAGCCTGACAGAGTCCGGCAAATCGCAGGGAAACCCAATGCGAATGGATGTTTTAAGTGCTTGCATCTGTTTCAAATAAGCACCAACAGCGAGAAGGCCAGGACAATGTACTGGAAAGGGCTTTCAACATGAACTTCAGAAGAAATCTAGTCTTCAGCTAAATATGGATCATTGCTCAAAATGAGGATATTGGCTCTGGAGACAGTCTGCCGGGGTTCAGACACTGACTCAACACTTAGCAGTGTCGTGACCTTGACTACAGCACTTAACTTTTCTTGGTCTTTTTCTTCAGAAGGTGGTAAAGAAACACTGTTAGAGGTTTACTAAATACACAGGATGGCAAAGCACATGAGATAATGGTAGCACCCATAAACTTAATAATGTTAGCTATGTACTTCATATACATACATATGTGAATATATTATATACATTAGCTATGTACTTTATATAAATCATTACTGTAGAATGGTACTTAATTTCATTCAAATGAAAATTACTGGTTCTTTTATATATAAAACACTATTATATATTGTAAATGTTAATAAATCCTGAAGATACTTTACTGTAATTAAATGAATATACCAATTTTCTGTCAGTAGACTTCATAATATAGACAAAGTCTAGTCCACATGAGGCATATGCTTTTTCTCCATAGAAGTCTGGTATAGCAAAGCAAAAAAGCTAATATGGATGGGTATATGTATATCCTGTTGTGAGATAAAATGACTTGTATAAAAGAGAATATGTTTTGAAAAGTTCACAAACATGTAGTTTTCTAAAAAAAACCTAGTAAGTATGATTATATTGATCTTTCACAGCAGATGAAAATATTTTAAGTTATAGTTTGAAGTTGACTGAAGGGTGCACATATTTTAAGGTGTGTGAGATTCCATATTTTATTATATTTCAAGTAAAATGGTATCTGGAAGGCATACTGTTCTCCATTTTGAGGTTACTAAAGAGATCAGGCAGCACTGTAAAAAAATTCACTTGGTAAAACAATATAAAATATTAGTCTATGAGTTGGTTTTATCCTATTTGGTGTACTGGTTTGTTTTCTTGTTTTGACTCCCTAGCCAGCCTAGTGGAAACTCTCCAGGGCACTGGGGGCATAGATTTATAACAGCATGACACTTGTGAACTTTTAAAAAGCCACACTATGTCATCCTTCCCTAAACACTGCTGGAAAACAGATAAAAAAAATTCCTAGGTTAGAGAGAGGGGATAAACAAAAGGATACTGATGTGTGGATAATATCAATATTTTGAATACTTTATAATGGAAGTAGGTTGGATGAGTTGGCACATATTTTGGGTCAGTCAAGATAATGTAGAGAATATGTTAACCGAAGAGCAAATCAACAGGGGCATGCCCCTGAAGAAATTTCATCCTTCATTTGGAAGGAGTAGGTAGTGGTGCCCTATTTCCTTCTGAGGCACAGACAGACTCCAAAACCCTTACCATATTGAAAAGAATATGGCACGACTAGCAAAGAGACATTTTGCAGAAGAAGAAAGTCAAATTGAAGCAGAACAAATTAAACAGCAAGCAGCTGGTATTACTTAAAAGACATGATTTGATTTGTTTGATTGTCTAAAGGCCACGCTGTGCACCATGGATCCTACTGTGCAGAGGCTCAGATCTTATCAAGGAAAAGCATTTCTGCAGAAGTTGCTATGACAAAGCTACAGTCACCGAGAGTCAAAGTACGAGACCTGGGGTGGGCAACCCAGGGACGTAGATTTGTCTCACATCTTGGTGATAATGACTTAGTATGTCTGTGATCCATCAACTCTGAGAATTCTTGCACTCTTTAAGGTACTGTCTTGACAAGCAAATTTTATTTAGTTTAGCCTTTTATGTAAATAAACAATAAACACTCTACAGTAATTACTGTGTTATAATATCTATGCCATAAAGTTATTAAAGTGAAAGAAACGTCTTCTAACCTCTGGAACAGAAAGGAAAACACTACTGAGTTCTTAAGTTTGCTGTTTCCTGATTTATAGTTCAAACTTGATATTGCATAGTACAGTTTACACTCTCTTCTTTGTTGCTGTTCCAGTCTCTATGCCTGCCTCTTGCCGCTAGGTGACCCTGCCCTAATAGACTTGTATCCCTCTGAAATCATGACTCCAAATCAACACTTTCTTTTCAGGTTGCCATAAGAAAGTAGAGAATTTGTAACCCAAAGAGCAAACCAGCATGGACACACCCCTAAAGATTTTTTACCCTTCATTTTAAAGGAATAGTTAAGTAGTGCCTTATTACTTTCTATGGCACAGACAGACTCTAAAACCTTTACAATATTGAAAAAAATATGGCACAGCCAGCAAAGAGACATTCTGGAGATGAAGATAGTCAAACCAAAGCAGGGAAAATTAAACAATAAGTAGCTGGTATTACTTAAGAGACATGATTTTATTTGCTTGTTGATTGTTTAAGGCCACACTGTGCACCACGAACCAGCATTTTTTTTTTCCACAGAAACAGAAGAGTAACTAATAGAGAAACTTGTACCAGAAGTGGGGTTCTGCTGAGAATAACCTGAGCATATTATTTGCTTTAGAGTAGTGGAAAAGGCTGTGCACCCCGTGTCTAGCAAAGCAGTTGAATGACATAAGAAGAGTTTAAGGAGATCCTAGTAGAAGTCTCGAAGACAGTAGTGCTGAGAGCAATGTGGATTTGGAAGCCCAGCTTAAGAAATTTCCATGGTGAACATAAAGACCATCTGTATGGATTTTACAAAGACAGAAAATGGCTGTTTTTTTTTTCCATGTCTCTATAACTTGACTGAAGATAGATTAAATAATAATGAACTAATTTATTTGCTGGAAGGAATTTCAAGACTCCATAACATTGTCTCTATCTGCAGCCTTGTGATTATTGATAATGTGTGAATGAAAAATGGCAAATGAGGCACAAAGAAATAAAAAATGTACTATCTGAGGAAAAGGGGGTATTGGAAAGCTTAATGCTATAGCCAAGGCATGTGATAGAGGAAAGGCTACAGTTGTTAAGGAGATTAACACCATGAAGGAGAGGACTTTCCTGCACAAGAGTAAGGGGAAGGATGTTCTCTTAGCAAAATTCCAGCCAACTAACCTTCCAATGTGTGAAAGAGAGACCAAGGCGTTTTCTGCTCCTAGGAGGAAGCCGAGGAAAAGCTATGCTGCTAATGTGATTGGGGCAGTGGAGGATGATTCTTCTTAAGTTGGTAGTTAAACTAGGCAATATTATTCATGTAATACTAGTTTTAGAAAGATGAAGGTTTTGAGAATGAACAGGTAATGGATTTTTTCCTACATGGATTCAGATAGTTGCTGAGGCACAGTGTAGCTGGGGAGTCCTGTGTTAAGCATCCGAGAAGGCAAAACGTTGTAGGAAGTCATCGATGAAGATGTGAAGGCATAACCTGACTTTCAGTAGAGAGTTAAAAGTGAGGGAGATGCCAGAGTTGTGAGATATCTGAAAAAAGAGAGCTGTATACAGGGGACATAGTCAGCCCAAGAGAAAGATGCATATTGCAGGCCACAAAGCTGAAAGGTAGAGCCATCTAAGCCCTTTAATCCAGATATGGAACTATCACATTTGGTGTTTGCCTTGCTGGATTCCAGGACTCTTCTGATTCAGTATTTCCTTACTATGTCTCCATTCTTCCATTTTTGAGCTACCACATACATTCTGCGCCAATATACCATAATATGTTAAAAGTATGCCATTTAGTTTTGATTTTACAGGGAACTTAAGATAAAAGATTGCCTTGAGTCTCAAAAGAGACGTTAGACTTTATGTTTTTGAACAGCTTGGGGACTGTAAACAACTACAGGGACTTTCTAAGTTGGACTAAGAGCATTTGGCATTGTAATCTGGCTACGCGCGTACGGAGGTGAGGGCGTACAATGAAGAGGCTTGAGAGAAAAAGGATTCTCATAGGTCCGGCACGGGAACACTGGCTTCCAGTGGGTTTCACTGCTCTGGCATGTGTGGGTGGTACAGCATTGTTGAAAGAAGTGTCTCTGGGAGAAAGCTTTGGGACTGTAGAGCCTCATCCTGCTTCCAGTTTATTTGTGTCTTCTTTGGGATGGCAGCTAAACAGTCTAGCTCTCATCTCCTCTTCCGGCCTCTCATTTTCTCTGCTTGATGCCCTACCCCCCTGCAGTGATGAAATCATAGTCCCGTAGAACTGTAAGTTGAATAAACTCTTTTATCTGTCAGTTGCCTTAGTTTTCTGATTCTCTAAAGTTAGATATTTTTTTTCTTAAACTATGTATACTTCTCCATTTCATGGCTGCAGCTTTGGCTGGTTGCCATAAGTAATTGTCTAGTGAATCTTTAGCAGCTTAGGCAGCCAGCCAGTTCCAACTAAACTCACACCTTCATGATTTACATACCGTTCCTTCAAATAGGCTGGAAATTCTCTGTATCTTGTATGTAGAACTCAACATAGTCTCAAATTTTCTAGCTTAAAATACTCCTACTATTAAAGAACAATTAAATTTCCTAGACAATCTTAAATCCTTTGGATTTCTCCTTTTTATGTCTTTACTTACAATCAGAAATCTCTAGTCCTTCTAGAAACAGTATGAAAATTATCCTCTTCGTGAAAAGGTACACAGAAGGTAAAAGATACTTTTGCTTGAATGTGATGACCTGAATTTCATCACCGGGGCCCACATGGTGGGAAGATAACTGAATCCGTCAGATCATCTTACTATGTATACACACATCTGTGATGACACACACACATAGACACCCACACTATACATGCACAGATGCATGCACACAAAATTAATTGTAATTTAAAAAATACTGCATTTGATGTGGTCAAACTGTTACTTTTACATTATCAAAATATTTATTTCTGAGGTAGAATTCTATGGATAGAATTTGTGAGCACTATGAATTTAGTTATAGAAAGAGATGTATTTCAATCATAATATTTATTAAAAATTCATTAATTTCTTATGCTATGGATTGTATTAGTTACTTTGGTCAGGAGATCAAAGTAGGAGGACTGCCATGAGTTCAAGACTAGCCTGGGTTACATCATGAGTTCTAAGTCAGCCAGACTAAGAATGGAGAATATTCACAATGAAAACAGAGTTAAATGATAAAATAAAAACAAGCATTTCAGCAACAATAACTTGCAGCCAGAACCTAGCATCACCAACATAGAAGTTAAGCAGGAAACTTGTACACAGAGAAGAGAAAGCACAATTAAAGCGAGAGAATAGGAATCCTCAGAGGAGTAGGGTTGGCAGTCCAAAATGGCAATAGGTTCCCTATGGGATCAGTGTGACAGTTCCTCTGGAAGATGGGACTCAATCTACTTCACGATTCAGCTATACCACCCTTGGGCATATAACCAAAGAATGCTTCGTCCTACCACAGACACTGTTCAGCCATGTTTGTTGTTTTTCTACCTATAATAGTTAGAAATGAGAAACCACCTAGATGTTCCTCAACAGAAGAAAGGATAAAGAAAATATGCTATATTCACCCAACAGATATACTCACAGACACCAAGGCTGCATTCAGAGGGCCAACACAGGTCTGCACTAGGTTCTTTGGTTACATATTATAGCTCCTAGTTTAGTGTTTTCTTTGGGGCAGGGATTCCTGAATGTGTGGGCCTCTGTTTCATGTGCTTTCTCTTTCTGTCTATTTGTCCAATTCTAATGTGTTAGCCTTTTGTTTTACCCTACTATATTATATTTTAATTGTTATCCTTAAGAAGTCTGTTTGGTTTCTAACATAAGACAAAAAGGGAAAATATCCAGATGGAGCAGAGGTAGGGAAGAAATGGGAGGTGTAGAGGGAAGGGAAACCATAATCAGAATACATGTGAGGAAAAAGTATTTTGAATAAAAAGTTCAAAATAAAATAAAATATTAAAAATTGTCAATAGCTTACACAAGAATAAATGAAGATTAACCTCTTCATACATCAATGATAGTGATGAAGATCAAACTGAGCTATGTGATAATGGGGAAGGAATAGAAGTTGAAATGTAAGTACTCATTGAAAATGTTTTATGATAAAGAATATGTACCCATATGACCATGCTTTATTGATTACTTGGATTTTAAAGATGAAGAAATATACCTAAAATTCAGAAATTTTAAGAAAAATAAGAAAATATGAAGCTTACAGGTTAAAGCCATAGTACATGTGGTTAGTTATTGATGGCGAGCTTTTGTCTTTCAAGGGGAATGCAGACATGCCTATATGAGGTGGTCTATGGAGAAGAAAGCAGAGAAGCAGGGTGGTTACCTTTATTGTGGCCTCTAAATTCTCTTTCTAGCAATAAAGGGTGTGTAGTGAAATTTGGCAACGAATGCAAGAGAAGAAAAAAATCCAGTGTTCATACATTAGCATTGCGAACGCCAATAGCAAGGGAGGCTCAAGGGATGTCAGATTCTCAATGTTGCTTGATGATTTGATTTTTGTTTGTAGAAACACTCAGTAGCTTTCTTCAGCATGGAAGCAAGGAAAAAAAACATTTCGAAAATGCAAGAATAAATGCTAATCAAGGAGAGAAAGAAGAACACAGAATAGTGTATATTTTATCATCTTATACAGCCTGGTCAATGAGGAAGCCTGGTAGGTCAATGCAGAGGTGAAGGGTGACTAACAAGAGAGGCCTGCATGTATGCTCATAATGGGGATTCCTTGAGTCTAGGAACTCAAAATTACATCAGAGTATATGAAACCATGTTTTCTATGCCAAGCATCAGGACCTGAGTTCAAATCCCCAGCCCTTAGGTAAAAAAATAAAAACAAAAAAAACAAAAAACAAACAAACAAAAAAAAAAAACAGGCATGGCTGTGAGCATCTGTTACTCCACAGCAGAGGGCAGAGAAACAGGTAAATCCCCTGAGTCTGTTGGCCAGCCAGCACAGGTTAAATGATGACAAGCTTCAGGTTCGTCGGGGCTCCCTTTTCAAAAAGCTATGAGGTGAGAACAATTGAGGGAAACAATGTAATGTTTGTGTGAAGTCCTGAGTCCTCCTGCCGTTGTCACTTGATGCCATATCCTAGCCATTCTCTGGATTTCCGGAGAGAGGTGAATTATCTGAGAATAAGTTGCTATCCAAAGATTGCATTTATCAACTCAATGTTACAAGAGAGGAAATCTGCTAATTTTCCTAACCAGCACCAGCTTCCCCTTTTGGTAATAGCACCAGTGTTTTTATTTGTGAACTAGTCTTCTTTCCACAGAAACGGGTGGGACTGGACAAGCGTGAGTTGGTTAAGAACAGGCAGCACCATCAGAGATGGGGTTCTTGAGGACGTCGTCACTGGTGAGGGACAGTTTACCCGGCCAGCCCGACACCTGTCCATTAGATCGAAATCCTTGCTTTTTCCCAAAGCAAGACTTTTATTTAGATTTTCCTTCCACTTTGTTGGCTAGTTGGTCCGTTTTCATTAAATAATGTCTGCTTTTTAAGAGTTCTGTGATACCAAAGCACAAATTAAGAAATTGCCTTACTACATCCCAGTTCATAAACACACGATAAAACTTAGTATCTTACAAATAAATTTTTGGAACAAATTGAAGATTACATTTTTTATGAACTGGATCAAAAATAATTTCAGATATCAGGGTTTTGCTCCATTCATCACTGTTGGCAAACTTAGGTACGATAATCACATTTGCTCTTATAGTTTCAGCGTTATAAATACTTCTCCCTAGCATCAAAATGTCAGCATAAATGAACAGGATTTACAGGGTTCGAGACACAATCAAATGCAGAAGAATGGCAAAATACAAAACGCTAGAAACAAAATATCATTACTCAGCCAGGTGTCAATATTAGTTAATAAATAATGTTCATTATTGGTGAACATTAGGATCTTAAATTTTGCCATAGTTTAAGACTTTCTATTCATTTTTATTCCCTTGTTAAATATATTGCAAAAAGGAAAATCTTAACATTTTATTGCATTTATTTTTATATATTTGTCTAGTGTGTGTGCATGTGTGTGTGTGTGCATTATGCACCCTCCAGTGAGTATGTGGAGTCAGAGGACAAGCACAAATGTTAGCTCTCTCCGACCATGTGGGTCTTGGTGATTGAACACAGACCATTAGGTTTGGTAGCAGGTTCCTTTATCCATTGAGCTATTATTCTGCTGGGTAAGAATAGTTTCTTTCTTCCTTTCTTCCTTCCTTCCTTCCTTCCTTCCTTCCTTCCTTCCTTCCTTCCTTCCTTCCTTCCTTCCTTCTTTCTTTCTTTCTTTCTTTCTTTCTTTCTTTCTTTCTTTCTTTCTTTCTTTCTTTCTTTCTTTCTTCCTTTTTCCCTCCTTTCTTTCTTCCTTCCTTCCTTCCTTCCTTCCTTCCTTCCTTCCTTCCTTCCTCCCTCCCTCCCTCCCTCCCTCCCTGCCTCCCTCCCTCTCTCTCTCTCTCTCTTTCTTTCTTTCTTTTTCTTGTTGTTTGTTTGCTTTTGTTTTGTTGTTGTTGCTATTGCTCCTGTTTGAGACTTTCACAAAGCAGCTTGGGTTGGCGTGCATAGTAGCAGTTCCAGGCTGCTCAGAACTCACACAGATTCACCTACCTCTGTGCCCCAAGCACTGAATTAAAGTCTAACAGATTTTGTCTATTTTTTTAAAGAGGAGATGGAACACAAAAGACAAAGTAAACATTAAATTAAAAAATCGTTGAGTGTTGGCCAACATTTTATGCAGTACCACGGGTGTTTGAAAGGTTTGAAATTGTTGAAATATTCCATATTACTCAATTAAACCCACTGACATAAGTTGATTTTATAGATTTGAGAATATGAAATCGCTGAGGAGCAAGCAAAGATAACGGAATGCAATGGCACCAGCCAGGTTTTTGCTCTGTTTTTAGTCGATCCTCTTCTTATTCACTCTGAAAGTTGCCATTGGAACTGGCAGTAATTGGTGCCCTTGTTAGAAATCTCAGCAGAGAAGCTGAGAATCGAAAGGATGTGGACACCTCTCACCCACAGAGCAAGGCAGTCTCCACAGGTGGGGCTGAAATCAAGAAAGAAGCAGGTGACCAGTTGCTGCTTGGGAGGAGGAGAGTGGTACCTGCTCACTGAATCCATAGAAAACGTGACTCTCTGGGGATGGAAATCAAGAGTGTTTCACGTACTCAAAGTTACTGTAAAAACAGAGGAAATACAGGGCGCTCTGAGTGGTGTGGCTGCATTCTGAGATGTAGCAAAGGTCACAGGCGACCAGTGCTTATGGCAAGACATAAATCTGCAAAGTGCTATGGACTGTTGTGGGTTTCTGTTCTCTCTCTCTCTCTCTCTCTCTCTCTCTCTCTCTCTCTCTCTCTCTCATACACACACACACACACATACACACACACACACACACTCTCCCTCTTTGTGTGTGTGTTTGTCTGTGTTGTTAAAAATACTTTTAACTATTATTAAAAATAAATAAGTTTATTAAAATATACATTAACTATGTAAAACAATAAGCCGAATATCCTATGAACACTGGGAGATCAGAAGACAAAAAATTAAAATATGGAATTCATGATTAGATAAAATAGACATGTTTATGGATACATCGCCATCTCACTCATATGGATAATACTATGAATCGTTTACCAAGAACAGAACAGATCTAGAAAGTCAAGTAGAAATGCTTGCTCCAAATCTTTATAGAAAAAGTGGGAACAAACTCCATGAAGCACATGAGCTAACTATGTGTGCTTATGTGCAGAGGGAGCTATGAAGAATAGAACAGAAATATTTTATGTGGAAGTAGGAGGCAGAGAGATTTCCTAGATGATCTGGTGAACAGTATGAGTGTGACATAAGTGGAAACAGTGGACATTTAGGGACCCAAATGGAGATAACATGAAAGAGTTTGATGGCTCCTTATATACTCAGAGAGCCCCAGAGGCCAGTAAGTTCAGAGAAGCGAGTTCTATTGAAGACAGGGGATCGAAATGCAAGGAATGGGAAGGAAATGGAAGCATATCTTCAATGTGTCCCTGTAAAGCTAAGTTTTATACTATGCACTTTGTGCCAGCTATTAAATGAATATGTGCTTTATTGTTATAGATTAAATAAAGTCTAAACACGTCTCTAATATTGAGACTCCTATTAGTGCAATTCTGAAGTTGCGAATGCTTTCATCTATCTGTCTCTTTCTCTGTCTGTCTGCCTGCCTATCTATCTATCTATCTATCTATCTATCTATCTATCTATCTATCTATCTATCTATCTAACACTCTTCCCCAAACTCTGCAAGTATGTTAATAAATCACATGTTTAAACTGGGTTCAAGGTCTAGAGGAACTCTTGGTGTGTAAAGTACTGACCAAACAGCCTGACAATCTAAGGTCAGAGCCCCTGAACTCAGGAAAAACTCAGATGCAGTATTATACATCTGAGATTTCTAATACTCCATGGTGTTAATGGATGTGCAAGTATGAGAATTATCTAGAAACTTACAGACCACCAATTGGTACATGTTATGCAGCTGCAAAAAAAAAAAAAAAAAAAGAAAAAGAAAAAAAAGAGAGACACTACCTCAAAACAAAATAGAAGACAAAAGTTGACTCCTAATATTTACTCTGAGAGCTCCCTCCATATGAAGAAGCATGTACTACCCAGACTTACACAAGCATGTCATATGCACATACATCTATACTACGATGTGCAGACATGTGTGTGTCCATACATGCACATACACACAATTAACTTTCAAATTTCTTTTTATAGAATTCTACTTTGGGCAACCAAGTAATAAAATTTTAATTATGATAATTGTATTACCATTAGAGGAACAAAAATAAGGTGAAATTTTGTATTTTCTAGCAAAAGTTAAAAATGTTAAGAATTACTTAGATTTTTTCATTTATTTATACTTTATTGACACATGTTCACTGTACATTATAGGATATTTCTTAAGGACATTTGTATACAATATATAAAAGGAGTTCTCATGTATTTTCAAGAAGATTTTGTGATACGGTAGATAAGACAAACTGGTAAACATGACCTCCCCACAGTGTTATAACTTAGCACTCAGTGGGGTTGGTGGTGAAAGAAGCATTTGAAATTTGGGATACAGTCTACGGCCATACCACCCTGAACGCGCCCGATCTCGTCTGATCTCGGAAGCTAAGCAGGGTCGGGCCTGGTTAGTACTTGGATTGGAGACCGCCTGGGGATACCGGGTGCTGTAGGCTTAAAAAAAAAAAAAGGAAGAAAAAAGAAATTTGGGATACACAAATGGGAACACTTTGAACTAGATTTAACTGAACATGGACCCTTCCTTTGCTATTTGGGGCATTCAGAACATCATTTCACAGATGATATATTTTTCTTAATGTGATTTTCAGACTACATCTAATGGAAAATGCCTGGTTAGGATTCAGAGACACGGTACAGATGCTCAACCACATTTGCATGCAATTATTTCTAAAAACCAACGCCAGGGTAGAGAGTTTATTGAAATGGCTTCTGGGATAGCTGGCATAGCATATTACATCAGCTTCCAATCTTTAAGTAAGACTCAATTCTGAGTTTTTAAAATAGAGATACTTTGTGTAATATCACTCTTGACTCATTGTTCAGGAGTGTATGAATATAGGACTCATAGGAACAAGGACTGAGAGGATATATTCAATATTTTAAACAAATCCCCCTTCTTGGAAACTGTGAGAATTTCGCTTTACATAATAATATTAGAAGCTCAATATAAAGTTTCTACAAAAACATGTGAAAATAACAATATACAAAAGAAATGAACATCATTGGCTTGATTTATTGTGCATCTTCCAACTTGTTTTGGAGACTTTTCCCTTAAAGAACAATTTAAAAGTATTAAAAAGATGTGATCCCCCCCTCCCCAATTCCTTTAGCAGTCATTCTTATGGAGACACCCTAAGCAGCAAACCAGAAATATATTCTTATTCAAAATAGTTATGAAGTGCGTTTGTCAGTAACCTAGCCAGGACCATCCATAGCACAGAATGGAAGGATGATATGGGCTGCTCGATGCTTTGCTTTCCAGGGTATTGTCCTTTTACAGCGGCATCAGTGGCCCTGGAGACTCTTGGAGACTGGACTGGAGGAAGCCCTGCCTTCATCATCTGATGGTCATTTCCACAAACTTGTATTTTAAGAAGAGGACTTGATTCAACAAAAGAACCATAAAGATGTTTTGCTACATCAATTAGACTTCAAAACAAAATCCTGTCTCATACTATTAATGTTCTAACATCCAAAGCATGCCAGCTCCTCTTTTACTGCATACTTTACTCCGTAGGGGGGGACACTTAGATCACGGTCCCCCCCCCAAGAATGCATGGGGCTACTGGAGGACATTGCTGTTCCTTTTCTGATCCCTGCAGGGAAGGAAGCAGCAGCCTGTGGATCAACTACTTTTCACCCGCTGTTGGTCTCAGCTACAGCCCTTTCCTTGCCAATAATCTTAAATGACAGACTCTCTAATGAGGAATTTGAGTTGAACACAAAGAAGTTTGTGTGGTGGGGATCTCTATGATTTGCTCCCTATTAGTCTTTTCTCCTTCTTCATTTTTTTTGAGAGCTAGAAAAAAAAAAAGAAAGAAAAACGAACAAACAAAAAACATGGAGGAAGGGGCTGATGACATAATGAGAAGGGATTTTTGTTGTTGTTGTTGTTGTTTTTTTGAGACATGGTTCCTCTGTGTAGCTCTGGCTATCCTGAAACTCACTCTGTAGACCAGGATGGCATCAAACTCAAAGAGATCTGCCTGTCTCTGCCTCCTGAGTGCTGTGATTTAAGGCATGTGCCACCACCACTCAGTAAAGAGAAACATTCTTTCCTAGAGAAAGATGCTCTCTTACCATGTGACATAAAAACTTATCAACCTAAGAGAAACTCAATATGTCTGCTTCTGCCACTCATTTCTTTCATATTAGAAGATTACTGGCAACATCCCTGGGTAAATCTCTCTCTTCATTACCAAGTCCCATTGTATCTCAATGTTCTCATCAGCATGATGGACTAAGGACAATCCTGTCAAACCACTGGCCTCTTCTAGTGAGGGTTCACTGAGACCCCTCCTTGACACAGTTGATGTGAAACTTCCCTTGAGAACCACACTACAAATTAAAACAGCTAGAATCCATAAGGATGCTTGGGAAATGCACTAGTCATGTTTTATACGTGCTTTGCCATCCTTACTTGGTATGTTTTCCCCCCAAATGAAAACTGTGAATGGCAGTAAAGAAGCTGTTATGATCAGTGATGAAAGGTTAAGAGGCGTATGGTTTGTAGTAGACAGGCTTGAATTTACAACCCAACTCAAACGTCAGCTACATGACCTCAGATAATGCAATTTAGCCTTTCTTAGCTTCAGCATCTTGTTGTGTGAAATGAAAAAGCATAAAAAAAGCACACGGCCAGGTAAACACAGTGAGCTCTGAATATGTATTAGCAAACAAATGGGAAGACGCGAATGCTTCAAGATCATCATTCCATTAGAGGAAAAAAAACGAATTAAAGGGAACTGGGGACACGCGGGATGCAAGACACGTAACTTCAGTGCTAGACGCATCTGTCCTCATTGTCACCAGTGCTAGTCATTCATGGGAAATAATGAGTCAGTGTTCATCACTGAAGGAGCCCAAAAGACCAGAATGAGTCTGAGAGAGACACCGCTTTGAGAGGAGTGTCTAAACTGAGTAAAAATTGGGCAGTATAAAATCATCACAAAGGCATGTGGGTGAGTCAACAGGAAATGACTGCTCTATATTCACAAAGCATGATTTACAGCATCAAAATTAATAGTTAAGGATGTCACTATGATCAAAGTAACTGAATGCCATGATTCAGACTTATTCTGATCAGTGCAATGCCCTTTCTCCAAAGACTGTATTTCTTAAGAGTTATATTTTAGAAAAGACAAAAGAGATAAAAAGAAAACCACTTAAAGCAATCACCTCATTCTATGTATGATACAGAGAACTGCAGCACAGAACAGAATCATATTAAACTTGCACAGACCCAGTATGACTGTGTATGTACTGAGAGAATACAGAGTTGTTGTTTTTAGTATGTGCAAGGGTTTACTGTGGAAAAGGTCAAATATTAGAACTGTGTTACACAGTCTCCTAGAAATTATACATTTCTAAGCCAGGACCAAGTTTCATTACTCAATAGCTGCTCTCAAGAATGAAGCTCATTTACATTTAAAATAGGAATACAGTCTACTCTTTAAAAGCACAATGGTAAACACACCAATTTGACAATTACATTAATATGAGTATTTGCATAATCTGTCTTCTACACCTGTTCTTAATTTGAGGCAGCTGCAGTACGGATCACATCTCACTAATCTGAACGGGTATTTGGGTGCTCCATATAGGACTGCATTCACTCAATATTTGGAAGCTATCTCACAGTTTAAAAGTTTCCTGGCTTTTGAAAACTGGTAAGAGGCAATACTTAAGTCATACCCACTGTTCATTTAGTTAATATTAACCAAGAATAAGCACAGTACTGTCAGTTACAATCTTTGCATCTTCAGTGATTTTTTTCATCATATTTTCCTCAGAATGGGATGCATTTATTTATATGGAAAAATACTTAAGGGAATAATAAAAATGTATTTGGGAAATTTTACTGGAACTGGAACTAGAGATTCTACAACAAATAGATTATTGGAGCTTAGAGAAAAAAGTCTTTAGATCATCGGGAAAACACCTGTAACAGGCCACTGGGGAAGCTTTTGAATAGTTGTCTTTGAAAAGAGAAATTCCATTAACATTTTAACGAACACATTCAAAATTTAATACACAGAAGTTTAATCGTTTTAAGGCTCTGCTTTGTTTTCCTGTCAGATACGGACTCCGAATCATCAAGGAAGTCAGTTTATCACCTCTGTGCAATCTCCCAACTCATTTGTTTAAACCACTGAGCTGGACTCTAGCTTGTGGGGTATAGGATACTTATGTCATCTGTCAACAGAACTGTCTCCCTTTAATCGTCTGTCATGAATAGGGTATGAAGGTAGAGCTGTCTCAGTAAGTTATTTATTTCCTGAAAAATGAATGAGAACATGTTTACTAATGAACTGGAGAAACAAAGCAAGTCTGTTTATGTTCTATTAACCTCTGAAGAGGTGACTATTAAACAACTGTATTCTCAGTGAGATATTTTATTTTTATAAGAGCTCATAGAAGATTTAAGCATCTACTACACAAGTTACTGGAAGCTGGTGGTTTTAATGCAGTTCTGTGTCTGCTTAGAAACTGCATCAGAGGAGAAGACGCTAGCTGAGGAAGAGTTTTCATATAACCAGACAGAAAGACTTGGGTATCATTCAATCAATGCTCTTTGTTTTTCCTGTGATGCACAACGGGCCTTAAATAAACACCACCAAGGTTTGTTTGTTTGCTTCTTATTTTTTCCTTGTCAGAGTTACTAAATTAGCTGCAGATCTTCTAGGAAAACAGTGTTCAATAAATCACAACCACCTATCAGGGAGCTGATTTCTCCTAAGAGAAAATATTGCAATTTCTTACCAAGAACCAAGGCTACTTACTTGGAGTATAAAAATAATTTTTATTACTATATAATTTAGGCAATAAAGCTAAGTTATAGTAATTGTGAGAAAAGCAATTTTCACAGTTCTGACCTCTACATAATTATATTTCTAAATATTCCTTATTTTATTTTTCTTCATTAAAATCCCTACCTATATAATTGAGCACAGAGAGAAGCACTCTAGACAGATAAGCTGGTATGTCATGGGGCATGTGGAACATAATGGGCTGAAACTATATTCAGATGGCTGATAGTATACACTGTGTAACACTCAAACAACACATTTCATTTAGCAACAGAGTGCTTTAGCCAGAGCAAGTTAATCTGAAATTTCTAAATCTGAAAATAGTCGTGTTGCTTTGCGTTCTTAAAAGGAAGAAAAACGGCCAGCTCATTAGCATATTTAAAACTTTTGACCTATTGAAAAGTTTTTTTAATACCACAAGACAGTATCTTATTTTGCTAAAAGTAAAGCATACAATCAATAATCTTTTTAGAGTTAGAGACTGAGTCAAATATTCATTATCGAAAGGAAAAGAAAATGTGTCCTGCAGTCAGTAAGTGCTGGAGCCCTACCCTAACCCTAGGCCTCTCCACTATCAGTGTCTGGAGTCTCACCTTCCCCGCAGGACATGATTGGAATTATGCCAAGTGACTAACACATGGCCAGGCACTTCCGTGACAAAGCACTAAGCTACAGCCTTCAAGTGAATTTCATGTTCAAGACAAGTTGTTTTTAAATTAATTAATTTATTTATTAATTTTCAAAAGAAAGCAATCATTTTTCATTCTACCTACCAATCCCAGTTCCCACTCCCTTCCCTCCTCCCCTTAACTACACATCCCCCTTCTCACCCCCCACCCATTCACTCCTCAGAGAGGGTGAGACACAATGCTTTGGGGGAAGGCCCGAGGCCCTCCCTACAATATCTAGGCTGATCAAGGTTCCCATCCAAAGAGAATAGGTTCCCAAAAAGCCAGTACAAGCAGAAGGGGTAAATCTTGTTGTCACTGCCAGGGGCCCTGCAGTCCACCTCAACCATGCAACTGTCACCTACATTCAGAGGGAATAATTAAACTTCTGCTGTTTCTTCCCCAGTCTGGCTGGAGTTGGTGAGCTCCCATTAGCTCAGTTAGACTGTTTCAGTGGGTGTACCCATGATGGTCTTGACCTCTTTTCACATATTCTCACTCCTCCCACTCTTCAACTGCGCTTTACAGGTCTCTGCCTCTGTTTCCATCAGTTGCTGGATGAAGGTTCTATGGTGATATTTAAGATACTCATCAATCTGTCTACAGGGCAAGGCCAGTTCAGGCCCCTACTTCTCTATTGTTTACGGTCTTAACTGGAGTCATTCTTGTGGGTTCCTGGGAATTTCTCTAGTGCCAGGTTTCTTACTAGCCCCATAATGGCTCCCTCAATCAAAATATCTCTTTACTTGCTCTCATCTCTGTCCTTCCTCCATCTCGACTATCCGGTTCCCTCAAGTTCTACTCCCCCTTCCCTTCTCCCCTCATCTTCCCCTTTCTGCTGCCTCTACTACCCCCACCCCCATGCTCCCAATTTTGTCAGGCGATCTTGTCTGTTTCCTCTTTCCAGGTGGATCTATGTATGTTTTTCTTAGGGTTCAACTTGTTACTTAGCTTCTCGAGGATCATGTACTACAGGATCAATATCCTTTGCCAAGATAAGTTTTAAAACAAAATTTCACTCATTTTTATACTGCCAGGAGGATGCCACAAGACTACAAGACACATCCAAGCACTAATAGCGAAAAATATATTAACGGGATAGTAATCTACTGGAATAATAAATAAAAGTGGAAATTTGGGTGAATGTCAAGTTTCCATCCATCTCCCCTCTTTCTGAGTATGGTATCACAATGGAGTTTAGCTTGCCTAGAACTAACTCATTGTGTAGCGCAGGCTGACCCATATTGAGTGTAGAGATTATACATTTAAGTCACCACATAAAATTTAATTCTTTATAACTTTTATATGTCCTGAATATTTTTGTAAAACCACAAGACTTTGACATGAAAAAAGTAAATTTGCATATTTAAAACAACTTTTAGGGACTGGAGAGGTATCTCAACAATATAGACCACTTGCTCTTCCCAAAGTTCCAAATTCAGTGTGGAACACAAATACCATGCGCCTCACAAATACTCGTAACTCCAACTACAGAGGGTCTTCTGGCCTCTCTGGGAACCTGCATGTATGGAGCATGTGTACACACAGGCATGTGCACACACACACACACACACACACACACACACACACAAGAAATAAATAAATCTTAAAAGAAAAGACACATTTTAAACACAAAGCTTATTAAAGCTGCAAATATTCTTCAAAAAATACAGCAACTTTCATGAAGGTTCAGACAAGTTTTCTTATATTAAAACCAAGGAGCTAATCTCCTTTAATTTAAAAACATCATTAAAGTATACTGCATCCTTTCTTCTTCTCTCCTTTTCTTTTTTTCTTTTCCTTCCTTCCTTCCTTCCTTCCTTCCTTCCTTCCTTCCTTCCTTCCTTCCTTCCTTCCTTCCTTCCTTCCTTCCTTTTTGGTTTTTGTTTGTTTTGTTTTGCTTTTCGAGAGATGGTTTTTCTGTGTAGTCCTAGCTGTCCTGGAACTCACTCTGTAGACCACACTGGCCTTGAAGTCACAGAGATCTGCCTGCCCCTGTGCTAGGATTAAAGGTCTGCACCACCACTGCCTGGCTCTCCTCTGCTTTTCTGTCTGGGTAAAGACTTTGATGATTGCCCCTTTCAGCATGTCCGACACTAAATTTGTTTCCCTCAAATTTGTTTTATCACTTCAATAACCATATCCTGGATTTCTGTCAAAGGAATTTTAGAAGACACCAAACAAAGCACCAGGGGACAGAATTCTGAAAACTTTCTACTGTTCAGCCTATAAGTGACAGCTGACTCAGTAAACACAGAAAAGAGGAACCCAATTTACTCCACAGAACACCTTTTTAAAATCCATAACTGTCAAGAAGATTTTTAAATACCTTAAACTCTAAGTTTTGTTTAAAATGGCTTAAAAGAATGGTTATTATCTTGAATTTTATCTAGCCAGAGTGTCAACTCCCTGAGGAGAAGCACACTTTGAATTCCCCTTGGTACCTGGTATCTGCCTAGCAACGTCTAACACAGAGAGGCATGTAGTCATGTTCCTCTGATGGGCTTATAGGGAAGTAATATGCATACATGGAAATGTGCATTGTTCAGTAACCAATAGGATGTTTTGCTTTTGTGTGTTGTTTTCCTATTAGAGCAAGATCATTACTTTTTTATCATATGAAATTCTACAGAGGAGACAGACTTTCTAATTTATTTCTACAATATTCTTGAACTTTCATTTCGGTAAATAATTGTATTACGGTAAAAGCGAACAAAAGATGTGAAGATGTGTGTGTGTGTGTGTGTGTGTGTGTGTGTGTGTGTGTGTGTGTGAGCTAACCCTGCCTTAGTCTAGTAGTGTTGGAAGTCATTGAATGGCAATAGTAAATAATAGCACATAGATTAGTAACCTTTCTTATTTAGCTCTTTAAATACATTGTTCACAGTCACCTAGCTCTAGAATAGGTGTTTCTTTTAAAATAATCTGTACCAGTAAGGCATGAATTAATGCATTTTGATCTTTTAGTGATGGGATGGTATACTCCATAACTGAGCAATCATGAGTGCTCCAACAGAAAGGTGAATATTCTCTTGCTCCCAAAGACTAAAGTCATCCTAATTAGAAAGTTCCCAAGAGTCATGTGTACATTTATAATTGTTTATTCCTGTATATCTCGCATTGAGTTTGATGTCAAAAAGTTTCAAAAAAATGGTGCCTGAAAGCAAATTGAGGAAAATGTTGGGTTTGTGTATGTTCTATGCAACTAGAATGGTGTAGAGAGGGAAAGCAAGAAAGCAGGCAACAAAGACTTCCCTATTCCTTATTTCCAAGACTTCCCTATTCCCTATTTCCAAGATTTCCCTATTCCCTATTTCCAAGACTTCCCTATTCCCTATTTCCAAGACTTCCCTAGTCATTGGTACTTAGTTTCACATATTGCTTTGTTTTGACTTTAAACATCCTTGTCTAGTGAGTTTCAAAGTGAAAATGACAAATGAATATTAAAAATAAATTAAAATAAAGTGAAAGTACATAGGGGGGCAGACAACTAAATACCAGCATTTAAAAAAGCAATACAGAGATTAAAAATATTGGGAGGTGATGAAATATATGGCTGATTTGATCAACACTTATAAGATGTATATATAAATGTTTTGGTTTATGCTGTTTTCACAATTGATGTAGAGCCTGTCGTATGCCTGCATTTCCAGGACACAACCCCTAAGTATAATGAAGAAGACAGATTAAGTGTATTTTTAATTTAGGTCTCAATAAGTACTTGAAAGCATGCAATAAATACATTGGAAACTGTATAATCTTTGGCTCATTAATGTTATAGATAAAGGAAGGCTCAGGACACAACTGCAGGCTTGGTCAGGCAGGGTCTCGTATGACATAGGGTCTTGTCTTCCTTTTTCCAGGGTAGAATAGCATTCATCACAGGACATACATATGACTTTCTGGTCCTTGTCTCTTGCCCAAATGAGGATCAGCTAGGATATGACTGATTACAAATATTGTCCTTGAAAAAATGTTAGAAAAAAAGAGGTTCTGTAGCCTCACAGCTGAAACTGGATCGTGGGTTCCTGGGAAATTTCCTTAAGCTTTCTAGCTCTCGGATTTCTGGAGGGAAATAGAGACAGTGCACAGACAGACCAACTTGTGGTTTCTGTGGGAATAAAATAACAGAGCACAGGTACAGCTCTTGGAAGCTAGAGTGTAATAGGAACTTCGAATTTCAGAGGGTGGGGGCAGGTTGTGTAATAGGAACCCCATATTTCAGAGGGTGGGGGGAGGTTGGAGCATTCATTCATGCCCTCCACAAATTTCTCTTTTGCTCCTGTTTCGGCTCGCAATCCAGATTTCTCGGCAAAACATGGAAGACCTACGGAATATGTCTCTCAGGGTCTGGATAGTTAGAGAAACGCTAAGACTTTCAGTCTTTCAGTGATATTTAATACTAATACTACAAGCAAAACCCTTTTTCTGTAATCCCTTGTTTAATGTTCAGGTCCCAAAACTTTTTTACCCCAATCACCCTTACAGTATGCTTGTATTTCTGCTTGCAAACACTGCAAAAGCTTCGCCACTTCCAATTGCAGAGTGTGTGTCCTGCTGGTCACTTGTGCTCCATCAGGAGGCCTCACTAGGATGCACATAGGTACATCTTCTGGAGGGACTTCTGGAGGGAGGAACCACTGCATAATGAACATACTCGGAGTCTAACTGTTTTCTAAGTGTGACTAAAATTATTAAAACGAAATCCTCTAAAACCTTCTGAACTTCAATCACACTTCAAGTAAGTGTGCGTGTGAGGGCGGTGTGTGTGTAAAAATCCCTATCAAAACAATAATACCTCATATCGCTAAAGCATCTCACCTTATACATCTGTTTTTTTTCCATAAAACTCTAGGACCCAGCATATCAGTACTAACTAATTTGGTAAACACTGGTACATAAACTGCTGAGAGCCTAATGTATAATCTATTTTCCCCCTATTCTCTACTTTAAGAGCTCCAATTTAGTTTACTGGGAGAAAGTGACTCAATAAAGATAGCTCCATAGACTGCTAACATGCCTCGTGTTCACAGTGTGTGCAGTTCAGGCCAGTGGCTTCTCAGGAAGTTTCTTAGTAAAGGAGGCAGAGTCAATCCGCCAGCTCTCATTTGTGCTTAATCTTTTCTCACTCAATTCCCTATTCCTTCTGTCTGGACCATGGCATAATGGCAGGAAGAAAGAGAGTCTTCTTGTGACCATGAAGTCAAAAGCCACATGGAGCACAGCACAGAGCTAAAATCTTGGCCTCTTGCCATTCTTAAGAATCCGTGCTGGATTTTGCTACACATACCTTGCAGTTTTCATGGATTTATAATCCAACATCTGAACCGTAAGAATGCACTTGTGAAAAGAAGATTAAATATATATCCATAACCAAAAATGTTTATCTATATCTAGATATAGCTATAGATCGGTGGGCATATATGAAGATATATAAGGATAGATGAAAATAAAATCAAGATAGTGATTAACAAATATAATCATATCTGTTATTCATCTGTTTTCATTTGTTAACTCACATCATGAATTTTTAATAAAAAATAGCAATTGTATATATAAAAAAAGAAAAAAATCCTGTGACCATTAGTTCTGGACTGAGGCAGCTCAGCACTGCCTGTGTGTGGGCTTCACTGCATGTTGTATTCCTACCTAGAGCAGTGGACGGCTTTACAGCCAATGTAGACACTTTTTCAGGAGAATGTTCAAAATTAATGACCAAAAAGATAGTACAATCATTTCATAAATTATAGAAAGACAGATCATGTGCAGAGTATATACAAGTTCATAATATTTGAAAAATCCTTATGTACTATTTGCCATTTCATAGATTTCCAATGTCATTTATTAAGCAAACTTCTTGCTTTTACTATATTATTAAAAAACAGTCATTGGTACACAGGACAGAAACCAAGTTAGAGTTAACAGTGTATTGCATTAAAAATAGGAAGGAAAGGTCTTACTGTAAGCAAATTATTTAGGTATATGAAAACAGAAAAGACAGAAGATAGAATTGGAAAAGAAAACATTTACCTAATGATAAAGGAGAAAGAATCAATTGTAGTCAAATGAGCATACTGCATACAATCTAATCAGGGAAACTAATCCTTAGATGTGTTATTTTCAAAACAGATTGTCTAATGGAACAAAGGCAAAATCTCTTAGTGACGTGCCAGGAGCTGGGCAATGTGACCAGAGCTTGTCATCTCAGGAGAGCCAGGACAGCTTGAAACTTTCCTCAGGAAACTCGGGTAAACTCCTGTAATAGCTTTGCTGGATGAATGGGACAGCCTCAGCTTAGTATGATAGAATGTGGTCTAGTTCACACAATTTAAATCAAATACTCTAGATTTCTTTGGCATCTACCATGTATTAACTGCTGTGTTGGGAGGAAATTATAAGCATGAACAAAATCCAGCCTCTTACCTCCAAGATTTAGGATCTGAGAACAAGTTGAAACAGAATCCAAATGCCTGTGATAAAATATGGTATAATTTATCATGGAAATTTTTACAGTATTTGAAATGATAAAATGTTTTATATTTTCAGGAAGCACACATGTGTAATGGGTAATTCAATGACAATTCCAGGGATAGATGCTCTATGTGATAGCCTTTGGACTCTAGAAAATGGTAATGATCTTCTAAGCTGGTGCAGAATTAGGGAGGGCAGTAAAATACATAAAAATACTCATACGATTTGTGGCACCTTGCATGTGAATCATAAATATTTGCAAATGAATAAATAGTATGCATGGAAAATAGTTCACTATTAGGCCCATGTCATGTGCATGTTAGTTTACCAAGAGCCCTGTGTCTTGTGCTGAGAGATTAGAGTGGGGGACTTTTACATTATCAGAGCAGAGGATATGACATTATCAGATTAGAAGGGATTAATGAATAGAGACTATAGGATAAGATCAAGAGCAGGTAGGAACTCTGAGCATGACAGGTTAAGATAGATAATTTGAGTTGAAAACCTGTTAATCTGGGTTGAGATGCTTCACTAGACAACTGAAAGATACAACCAGCACATAAGAGAAAAGAGGGGCTTGACAGGGTTTTGAATGGGCACACACAAGTCTATAGATACCTCATATTTATGCTAAACCTACATTAAGACATTGTAGGCACTGGAAAATGGAAGATAACAAGGCAGTAAGGAGTTTATAGTAGCTGATTCAGCTGCAAGTATACAAGAATATAAGTATGTATAAGAAAAAAAGGTATATGTTTGTATGTGGTATGATGTGTGTGATATGATGTGTGTGGGATGGGAAGAACTAGAGGCACTTCATATCTCTGCTTATGTCATAATTAAAAAAGGAGGGCAGGGTATGAGAGCCATTGAGGCAGACTACATTTTTGAAAAAGTGAGTTTTTTATTTAGGGTTTCTGATATCAAAGGCAAGCTTAGTATGGATAGTGGTTAATATCTGAGGCCATTAGGATGCATCCATCTATCTATCTATCTATCTATCTATCTATCTATCTATCTATCTATCTATCTATGTTTTTACTTAGTATAATAAAGAATACATTTATCATAGATAATTTTATGTGAGATGTATTAGCACAAACAAGATTCTGGTATTATTGTCTCAAATCATTTTGAAAAATAATATATTAAATAATGGCATCTCAAGAAGTCTGAGTATGGCTACTTTTTCTTTCATTAACATTTAAAAATGAAATGCATAGAATAAGTAAAATATCTACTGCTGTTGAATCAGGAGGCAACCCGAGATAGCAGAAGTTCAGCATATTTTCATCAGGTTGGAAAGCAGATGGCTGGGGTGAAGCTCAGTCGTAGAGTGTTAGTCTATCATGGGTGGAGCCATGGGTTGGTTCAGTATCTACTACCACAAAAATCAATCATGCTACCGCAGGCCTACAATCCTAGCATCTGAGAGGTGAAAGCAAGTGGATCAGGATTCAAGCTCATCTGTGGAAATAGCAAGTTCAAGCCAGTCTGGGCTAAGTGACAAAAACAAAGATTAAAAAGAAGAGAACAAAGTCTTGGACAGAGGGTTCTCACATAGGATATCACTGGAATTCAAGTTCAATAATTTTTATTCACAGAGAAATATTTTCCTATTTGAGAGAAAACGGAATTCGGGGTTCTGATGCTTAGTCTCAGACCAACTGAGCAGAAATTTCCTCGCGTCTTGACTTTCACCATCCAATCCTCACCCTACATTAACTCGGAGACTGAGCTAGAATGTAGTTTCTTTTTTTCTCTTCTTCTTCTTCTTCTTCTTCTTCTTCTTCTTCTTCTTCTTCTTCTTCTTCTTCTTCTTCTTCTTCTTCTTCTTCTTCTTCTTCTTCTTCTTCCTCCTCCTCCTCCTCCTCCTCCTCCTCCTTCTCCTCCTCCTCCTTGACTAGCTCTTGTAGACCAGGCTGCTGCGAACTCACAGAGATTCACCTGCCTCTGCCTCTTGCATGCTGAGATCAAAGGCATGCGCCACCACCGCCAAGCTTGCAGTTCCATTTTTTTTTTCAAAAAAAGGATTTCAAACAGTTTCTTGGGATTGAAAACCAAAGTCCTAATTGTTCTCCAAGATATTTTAGGGAAGTTATCACAGCTATCGATGGTGGAAATTCTAAGCCCAATGATAAAGAGAAGCTTCTCAATGAAAATGTGCTTTGGGGAAATGATAAATCCTGTATGGTTTTATTATGAATTAATGTTTTAAATGTTCATTTCATGATGGGTCTGTAGGGAGAAGAAAGTATAGACAAAAGATTGCCATTTGTATTTTTCCCCCCAATGTTTTTGCAGACATAATCTATCTAAGGATTTAATTTAATCTCTCTGTGACACAACAGATTTTCCTCACGTCAGCACATCGGAACATTCGCTGTACTCCTGAGTTTGTCACTTGAGAATGTGCAGTAGCACCAGCGGTGGAGGATGTCAAGGTGGCAGCTTTTGCAGCAATGCAAGTGTTAGCATCCTAAGTGTAAGAATTTATACACGGTGCAAAGGAATTTTGTGTTACTCAAACGCTTAACCACTTGCTAAACAGGTTTTATGTGGATTCCAGTAAAACTAAATGACAAAACCTTAAAAAAATAGAAAGGAAAAGAAAAAAAAACCCTACATGCTGTTAGTCACATTCGGATGTGATTCCAGACCAGCTGAAATCTGAATCTAGACAGAGGATTTCTCTCTGGAAGGATTAAGACCTCAGAGATGAACCCTAGGGCAAAACTAGTCAGTGACTGGTAGTTATGGAAACAAAGACTCCAATCCTCTATTGCCCTTCTACGAGGCCCCTGAGCTCTTAAGTCATTGCCTTCCCCTGTATTCTTCGAGACAAGTCAGAGTTTCACTAAGACCTCCGAGACAGTTTAGGAAAGTCAGTTGATATTTATACTTAAAAGGGAGAATATACAAGGTAATGAAGGCTCTTAACTCTATATACTATATCAACACAGACAGCACAGGGAACTTCCTTGGTGGAATTGGATATTCCCAATAGTTGCACGCTTGTAAGATCTAGTAAACCAGAGCCTTAAAAATCCTACCGGTTGAAAACACATTTCACTGTCAGCATGATTCTAAAGTTACTGTGTTATACTCCTGTAGAATTCCTCCAGGCATGAAGCATCCAAGCATGATAGACTGGAGCCTTAAAATTCCTAGTTTTGGAGGACCCATTCATTATCTGCATGATTCCAAAGTTCCCGTGTCATATAGAATTCTTGTAGAATTCATTTAGCTGTAAAACATCCAAGCATGCCGAGAGGCTGGACCATCTAGTCTGCTGACCTCTTAGACAGATGACCTAAATCTCCTCCATTTGAGGTCACTATTGTCACGCCTGTCTATCCTCTGTGGTTTCAGTGACACAGTTAAACCTATCATATTTTTAAAAGGCAGAGACGAACAATGTGCAAAGTTCTATAGCATATTATAAAACTGTTGTTGTGTTCCACTTTGTGTAGAACCATGGTACTTTCCTAGCGAGGGAGAACTGTACTTGGAAGAAAAGCTGAACACCCTCACCAGATACTGCTGAAAGAAAAATTTCTCGAAGTTCAGGTTCCTGAAGATCTCAAGATATACACCTTGTGAATTTCATGGGTTTACTATAATTATTTATCATCAGTAGTTTCTTCCTATCTAATCAAAGTGTACACTTTCATTTTTAAAGCGCTTTATAATAAGAATTTATTAACATTTATTTAGTGTTTTTGAGAAAAGTACCTTAGTGCCCAACCATAATTATCCCAAAACTCAAGTTATGTTCTCATAATGAGCTTGTATGATTTTCATATTGAAGTAGTGACTTAAATACTGTTGAAAGAACAACTCATTATTCATTTGCTTCATCTTTTTCAATGGTGTGCTACCAAATCCAGCATTATTAAAACAGCAATAATTAACATAGCAAAAGATGCACTTAGAATAACTGGTTATTAATATAACTGTCCCGAGAAATTAAAGCTTGGATATTCATTTTAATATTTTGGGAGAGTTCTAAAAGTCGTGGCAAATGATCACAGCATTCTATGACCTGTAAGTTTCATAAATTTTGGTAGGAGGATATTTCTAGTATCATGAAAATGATTTGAAGTCTAGATTTTTCTAAGCCACAGAGAGAATCAGAATAGTATGACTTTCATACTGATACTACAAACTTACTTCAAGTAACATAAATTTACAATGAAACACTGGACACTGGGTGAAAAGAATCAGCAGAGTTTCATCATTTATGGATAAAATTATGACTAGAGCGTCCTTTACGATCAACGTAGAATTAGTTATACGTTTTCTCCTTTCTATGCAAGAGATCAAAGGAGCAGAAAAGATTACACGGTGAACACGTAGTGAAGGAAGAAAGAATACAGCAGAGACAACGAAGTAGCAGGGTGGTATTTAGGAAACGTTAAGTGCAATGGAGAACCCAGACTGAATGATAAGAATAGAATCCACAAAGGAAACACAGCCTTAAATGGACGTGAAATTCTAAATAATTTTGCTTTTTGTCTCTAATCACGTACTCTGGCTGTTCACCATGCTGTCATTTGCTGAGCTTTTACAACACTTCCAAACATCTTAAGATAAAATTCGAAGACTAAGTCTTAAATCCTATAGAGAGGTCCCATAACAATATTAGTGTTTTATTCCTTTCTTGCTTTCACTTTAGTTAAGATAGAGAAGTCCAGGGAATATGTACTTAAAATCCTAACAGATTACAGAAAGAAACAAGTACCTGGGTAGCTAAGGAAGGAAAAAAAAAAACCTAACCTCTGAGAAAGCAATTTTCTTCCACATTTAATTTACACTATATAAATTTTCTTTTGCAACAACCTGAGAAGTAAATGTGAATTTATTAATTCTCTATTTTCCTGTGAACATTAATTTGAAAGTACGATGTTCCCATTCATTGTTGCCCAGGTAAACCTTGCTGATCCTCAAAATTACCTGCAATCAATAAAGAATGGGGTATTAAAACATCAGCATTTAACTTAACTAAACAGTGTTCTGGTTGTTGTTGACATAGGTTTACACACAAGATAGCCCTGTCTTTGAAAAATTCTTCTTTTCCTGAACCTCCTTAATAACTCTAGTTCCAAGCTGACTGCTGCAGTCTCTTCTATTTTTCATTTTACTTCTTTTCTTGATCATAGCCCAGCCCCACTGTTATATACTTTCTGGCTAGCTATGTCATGAACAAACTTCCTTTGCTGCATGCTTCCTAAACCATGATGCTCCCGGGACTAAGCAATATACTGAACCATTTGAAACTGACAGCCAAACAAAGCTTCCCTCAGTTCAGTTATTTGTTTCTTTAAAATTTTTAGCATTATTATTATACTGTGTGTGTGTGTGTCTGTGTGTGTGTGTGTGTGTGTGTCTGTGTGTGTGTGTGTGTGTGTTTGTGTGTGTGTGAGCCAGTGGATGCTCATAGAGGCCTGCAGAAGGGTTAGGTCTCCTGGACCCAGTGGCTATGAGATACAAGAAGATGCTGATAACCAAACACAGTTCCATTTGCAACCTTTGAGTCATTGCTCTGGTCTCCCTTCCAGTTGTTTTTGCTAGGTATTTAGTAATAGTCACAAAACGTAAGTAAAGTAAGCCCTTTATGCCACTCTTTCTTTAATTATTTTTGTTATCACACCTCCAAGCTACTTCCACTGTTAACTAGGTTCGTGATTTCCCCTCTGCACATCTTTGATGATATCAGTTAAAATCTGCTCCATCAAAATTCTTTTTCTTTATCCAACTATTGAGTCTCTTTTCTTTACAGCTGTGTGTAAAAATTCCCTGGATTGACAATTTCTTTTTCAAAGTGCTTATTTTTTGTGCTTATTCACTCTAGCCCAAAATCTAGTGTTTTGGGTATGAGTCTTAATCCAACCTCAACTGCATCATAAACCACTGTGCATGAATGTTTTCACCACATGCTCACCGATGGCATTTTATGCAAGGACCAAGCCACACAATAGACTTGAGCAGAAAATTCATGGCTCCTCTCCTCTGCTGGCTCCTTTCCTCTTTTGTGATAAAGAACTCTGACAGAAGCAGCTTAAGGGGAGCATTTGTTTTGATTCACACTTCCACCATGGCAGAGTAGGCACGGCAACAAGTTGAGGAGGATGGGCATATTGTGTCCACAGTTGGGAAGCAGAGACCATGAATGCTCGTGATTAGATACCTTTCTCCTTTCTTTGCAAATCTAGTCCCAAGCCCATACAGTTCCTCACAGGTATGTCCAAAGGCTAACCTAATTAAATAATCTCTCAAAGGTATATCTGGCAGCCTGCACGCTAGGCAATTCTAGAGCCTGTCAAGTTGACAGCCAACACTAACCTCTAGTCCTTGCTACTGCAGGGCAGTCAAGTAGGAGAGAAAATACTAACTAGAGTTGTACTCCGTGAAACACACTAACCTGGAGAGCCTGTAGCAGAAGACATTGCCTGTAGTCCGCTAAACATTCACACTGGCTTTTAGACTAGTTTGGAATGTTGAAAAGAAAACGAAAAAAACTGAACTATAGTCCACATGTCCTAGGTGTGAATTAACTAGTAAGGTCCTGGAGTTTATTGCAACAATGATGAATTATTAACTTATTGCCTAAAGATTTATGCTATACATGATATATAGTATTCTTTCTATTTCATGCAACAATTTTGCAGGATTTTAATTCCCAACAAGTTAAATAACCAACGTCTTATATGTGAGAGCCAGATTGGAGATGGAAACCTGCTACTCCTTCTTCGTGTCATGAGTGGATTTTTGGGAAGTTTTCCACACAAACGCACTTTGAAATGATAAGCTAGGTACTCCCAGATATTTTTCGAATGGAGGTCAGATTCAAGCAGCTGTCCACCAGTGGAAACAGCGTGCTAGTTAAAGAATGGTTTTAACTTAGACCTGCCTCTTCAGGCTACCTTTAAGAAATATTTTCTACTAGCACGAAAATCAAGATAACCCAAGACATGATCTAGAGTGTGCATAAGTTAAACCTTTGATCATTTTAAGATCAAGATGCAATGTATCTGGCTCAATGCCTATTTTGTCGAGATGAAGATACGTTAGGGAAAAACTGACTAAATTTATTTTTTATGTTTCCTACAATACAATAATTTCCTCTATTGAAATCTGTATGATTTTCACATAATTCTGTTTATTTGGGAAAATATTCCAAATTTCTACAACTAGAACTAAAGTTAAAAATGTTTAATTTCAGGTCTTATTAATTCATAAGTAGAATTTTGTCATTTCCTAAAATATACTTGGCCACACCTAGTTCTATGTCCCATACAGGTAGTATTTTCCCCAAAGTATATTATTAATTTTAAAATTATAACATTTCAGTCTTAGTCCTGATAATTGATATAGAACATGAATTACTCCGTAGCTGATTGCAGAATGCTGCTGATGTTAGTTTTACCATTTTTTGATGTGAGGGATAAGATCAAGGGATAAATGATGCAAAACTGCACTATATCACAACATATAAATGTAGGTTGCAAAAATATACAGAAGAATATAATTTTTGTGTAGCTATATGTAATTTCTAGTATCATTGCCTGCCCTTTAGTGAGATAAAAGGCCCTTGAATGTTGGTAAACATTTTATTGGAAAAATAATTCCCTAACACACTGAATTTAATTATTTGACTCCAAAGCATTTTTTGGTTGTGTGATGCTACCATGCAGATGCTTTGGTCCTTGAAAGGATCAGTGTGAAAAAAAAAAAACTTGAGATGCCATCACTTTCTTCAAAAACAAAACATATCTTTAATCATGGCACGTTAGAATTAGCTAATCTGTCCAATGTCTCTAAGGATGTTATGAGACATCTTCACATTTATATAATGATTTTACGGCAAAGTCAGAATAAGATTATTCTGTCTAATACACTTTTGCTTTCAACTAATCTACTTTTGCACTTCTTAAGACATACTTAGAAAAATTAGTAATTTTAATCACCTACTGAGCACAGATATTTTATACGAGATATGAACCTTCAGTGAAGGTGTGATCACAATGTTGTATACTGATATTCATCTGAGATAGCAAAGCAATGGCATTTACCTTAAATTTACGTCTCTGCACTGCACAGCTGTTGGAGAACCACAAGTCTGTCTCGTGGCTGTAAATGTAACAAGAACAATAATGCGGCCAGTTTCCAGACCTAAACTGAGTTAACTAAATATGTCATTGGTTATTGATAATGTATTTCACAAAAACAAAGTTTCAGATTGTTGAAGTGTGCATGTGTATGAATGCTGTGTGCGTATGCGTGTGTGTTTCTTCCTCCGCACGTAAAAATTAGTTTCATGAAACTGAAAGCATTAAATCTTTTTGTTGACTAAGTTTCCTCAGTAGAGATCGCCATAAGTGTGTCATGTATAGGCAATGCCAGCCGTGACAACAAATACAGCAGGCGTGAAAGAGAGGCCATCTTCACTGTTGAGTCAAACTGCTTCTTGTGGGGTAGTAAATGTGAAGAAGAACCACGTGGAGCCGCTCAGGTGAACTTCAGCGGCCTGGTGCACCCCAGTGTTTGTAAGTTACCCATCAGTATCTCTGTAACTGATACGCTCACTGCCTGGACTTACTTAATTAGTGCATCATATAATGGCTAGAATGTGTAAACATACTTTAAATATAAACATTCAGATACTTATAAGGGAAAACGAGGTCAGGACTAAAACTGCTAATGAAGATGGTCAGGTGAGATAGCGTTTGTTTCCTTTGCAGTACACATGCTAATATCGATGCCACCTGTATCACAGAAATGGGAAAACATAGTTGAAAGGGAGCAGAACAGAAATACTGTCGTGACAAAAACTGGCTGTATCGCGCCCCATTTCAAATGTGGCCTCACTTTTTAAGACATAAATAAATTCATGTGAAAGTTAAACAAGCAACTGTTTACCGTTCTTGTGACTTGAGCCATCAAAGAATTGTTATTAGAGCTGTATTTTATTTCAAACTTTATGAAGAATCTGCTTGAAAATAAAATTTTAAATAATAATAAAAAAGCATTTATTCTGGTTCTCTAAGGCATCATGCCCGGCATGGCAGGAAGCTGTGTTATACAGGGGCATCAAATACCATGCCTTGCAAGTGTTGTTCAGCTTTTTCAATTAGCAGTGAGAAACTTAAAATATGACAGATATCGACTACATGGAAAAAGTTTTGTTAAATTCTGAGTTATTAGGAGAAAAACAAGACTAGGAGAAAGTCATATACAGACACTTTAAAATATTAATTTCATATCACATGATTAAAAATTCTAGCAAATACATTCCAGTTTTAAAAATAAATACAATTGATGTTAATAATATTTGCAGAGGCCAAGATGAGCATTGACTAATATCTCTGTTTGAAAAGAGATGTATAAGCGAGTGTGAATACTGCCACGTTCTGATTAGACACACAATACAATCTCTTCATGTCTACAACTGCTAAGCTCATCAAGTACCATGAAATATTAAAATTTCAGTTTCGCATTGTATTAATTACAGTGCATATTTTTTGGGGGAAAGTAAGTCTTCATTAGTTCTAATTTCTCATTCATAAAAATGACTTCTCATTCCTGTGACATTTTACGTAATGATCCCATTACAGTTACACATGATACTAAAGCACTGTAGTCTCATCATCTAGACAACGGAGCAGATTCTCATGCTCATGAAACACACAATACAGGTGACACAGGAGAGGATCCAGTGTGTCAGCAGCTGCAGTTGCTAAGGGCACTTACAATGATTTTTATCCATCTTTCATGCTGAACCAAGGAAATTTAGGATTTCTTCTCAGAACTGATTTATATAACAACTGGCACACATACAAATTCTTATTTCAGAGCCACAAATATTACATTGTACATGTGAATAATTTAAATAAAAATTCATTTTTTTAGTTAATCAGAGTATCAAATACTGACTTGTAGTTTAACAAGAACAGAAAAAAAAAAAAAAAACCACAACCAAGCTGTTGGTTCCACAGACACCCTGATACCCTGCAAGGAAGACGCCGCATCTACTGACTGAACATTGAAGAGGAAGAGGCAACTCCAAATCTTCTCTGTTGTCCAAAAATATAAAATATAAAATAGGTGATAGTCTTGTCTGACTTTTGAAATAATAACTTCTTTCTAATCTTTGCCTTATGCTGTCAACATCAAAATTATGTTTTCCACACAATAAAAGAAAGTGAAATTTCCACCCTGTATCCATCCTGGAGGTCTGGGCTCCATTGGCTGTCACTGAGACCCTCAAGGAGTCAGTGTTAAACTCGTTGCTATCAATGGGACAGAAATATGAGAGATGATAAGGAAATGTCCTCCCCAGGATTCCTCATTAATTAAAACAACATACTATGGAATTGTTTTAAAGAGAAAACGTTAAAAAAAAGGATCTTAAAAACTGGAAGTTTCCATGAAACATTTTTGCTTTTACAGTCATCACAGAGATGTGGCCTTTAGACAATTTGGGTTCCTTGTACTCTTGTCTTTCTTCTCCTGCAACAAAGAACCTTGTTCCAAAGAAAATGTGTCTTTATCTCAACTTTGTTTAGGGCCTATCAATTTATTTTCTTAGTAACAGGAGATTTCTGGCATCTGGGGATCAGTAGTCTATAATTTTCTTTAATAGAATCTATGCTACAGAATACCATCACATAAGAACTAGATGATAACCTCTACATGTGAAGTTTAAAGTAGTCAAAGTCACTAAAAAGAGAACATCTTGCTTAAATAAATGTATACAAAATGACTGCTTAACTAACAATAAAGCTTTCCGTGTTAGACACAAATGTATATAAAAATGTATCAGGAGAAATTATCAATTATATTTTTCAAAATCTCTGAAAACCATTCTGAGAGATGTCTGTAACATTGTGAGAGATGTCTGTCTGTAACATCGTGAGAGATGTCTGTAACACTGTGAGAGATGTCTGTCTGTAACATCGTGAGAGATGTCTGTAACACCGTGAGAGATGTCTGTAACATCGTGAGAGATGTCTGTCTGTAACATCTTGAGAGATGTCTGTAACATCGTGAGAGATGACTGTAACATCATGAGAGATGTCTGTTTGTAACATCGTGAGAGATGGCTCCCCAAGTCTACATTGCATTTACTAGACAACCTGAGAATATACTTTAAAGTACTTTCCCTCAAAGAAATATTCCATATATCTTGGTTAAAAAGACTATGAATAAACACAATGGTTATTGTAACACAAACTTTTTTTTTCAGCATGAATGCAAACATCAGTTTCACAGAACAAATAGTAAGGAAGGACAACAAACTCTAGAATGTGTTTGTTCACTGTAACAACAGTAACAGGTCCTTGTCAAACTCACAGATTTTTTTTTTTGAAATCAGCTAAGATTTATGCATTTGTCGCTTCTCACACAACATTTTACTATGATTGTGCTTTAATTTCATATTTTAATTAATTAGTGAGTGAAACCCTGTTAAAATCCACCAAAAATATTCACAAAATATTTTATGCTTATATGTACCAAATTCCTACTTTTTTTGGGGGGGGGGCAAAGAATGACCTTGGAAACTTTTTGAAATCCATGCTAACAGTATTTGTAAATCCCCCTTTACAAAGATTCCATGAATTCTCTTTTGGAAGTAACTATATATATATACTTCCAAAAGATATATGCAAATGCTGTAATTTATTTAATAATCAGAATGTGCTTTGCACATCTGTCATTGTTGCGAACATCATTAAGGCTATATCTCAAGGACAGGCAAGCGTTACTAACCTGCAATGGCCTCTGTTTGTCACTGCTCTTAGGAGATTTCAGCCCACTTGTTTGCTGCTGTAACAGAAGTTGTCTTGCGGCCTGGAGAGCCTGAAAATAAAAAGGAGAAAACAGCTAAATATTTTTTAAAACGTGGAATGGCTTGTCCTTACTGAATATAAGTGAGGACTATCAACCTTCTTTACACCACTATTCCTTTTTTTACTGATATGTTTGAAAAACTTTACAAAACATACCTATATGCATTGCTTCAAGCTCATGCAGATGCATGTAACCCTGCAGGACATAAATCTAATTTGTTGAAAGTGCTTTAAGAAGAGAAAATCACAAACTGCATCAATAACCTCATTCCCACAGAACTTATCTGTGAGTGTTCCTAAAATGCCCACTCCCTTTCAAATTATCATTCAATTTGCATTTTCATATTACAATTTTGAAGCCAAAGCAGCAGACTTCAAGTGTTACCGGAAGCTGTAATTAAATTTGACAAATCAACATCAGATTATCTTGAAAGTGAATTAATAAGGATTTTCACTAAGATTAAAAACACTTTTTTTTTTGTACTTACAAGTCAAGGGGAAAAACCCTCTCCTTTGACAAAATACAGAGCAGTTTTAATGCCAAATAAAATTGAGTGGGTTTCATTTGCATTCTTAGTAAAATCAGAGAACAAAGAAATTAGCACTCAACCAATCAGGTTTGTTTCAGTGTGTGACAGAATACCAATCAAAACAGAAGATGTTTTCATTTATTTTTGTGTTCTCTTATCTACTCAGGAAAAAAAGCATAGAAAGTAATGTAAGCATGCCTTTTCTTAGAGAAGGGACAGGTTGGTGAATGGACTATATGAATTTACATAAACTAGTATCAGAAACCAAAATACATTTTACATTACTTAAAGGGTTAGCACTATTAAACCAGTATTTTTTTTTTTAAAGTTCTTCAGACCTCCTATTTAAAATTTCCTTTTATCCTGAGTTCCATGAACCGGACTAATGACATTTTTTGATATATAAAACCAACTCGTTGTCTGACATTGTTATTCACTGTTTTTGAATCCAGAATATTTTTCCCCATTGTGGGGAAAACACAGATCAATATTCTTCTATAATAATTAAGATTCTCAGCTGATAAAAAGTACAATTTTGATTGGGATCAATGATCTGGTTTTGGAGTGAGTTTCTAGTATCCATGACAACAGTTGCTTTGACAAGATGTGCATATGGCTTTACACGCCAGCTGGTGTGAACAATGTTTGAACTACTGCATTGAGATGCTGAGCAAACAGAAAAAGTTGCCACGTCTTAACCCTCAGGGAAAGCAGTCATCCCCTGATCAATTATGAAAAGACAGAGAAAGGGCTGCTACAGTCTGGCTCCAAGCAAGTGTTCTGAGAAGGCAGGCAGACTCAGAGGCCAGAGTAAACAAGCCGGATGTGCTAGCACCTTCTAACCACCCTGATTTGTCTTCCCATCGCAGGATCTAGCACCTTTGTGTGCGCTGCTTTTGCATGTGGAAGCACACTTGCACATAGTGATGATTTTTCCTTTTGGGCGTCTGTGTGCTTAAAAAAAAAAAATCAAACAAACAAAAAAAGAAAAAAAAACAGAAAAAAAACTTTTCAAGTAATTACAAGTCAAACTAAGTATATTACTAAGGATGAAGCATGAGTGAGTTCAGGCAATTTATTACACAGTTCAATACGAGGATAAACTAAACATTCATTCCATAATTATCTTATTGTCATAAAAGTCACTGAAAAAATTTCACTGAATACTTTATAATATGCATTTTCCCTTTCAATTCTGACCTAAAATATAGCTATGGGAGGCAACTTTCAACTGATACTACTACAGTGTGGCTTGAACTATACTTATGTAAAAGAAATCAATTACTTTCCACATGATTTCCCCTTTGAGTTCTTTCTCCCATATATATAATAGATATAACATAAATATATACTTATATATAATATATATCCCATATTATAAAAACAGCAACATATATGTTTGTGTAAAACGTTTTTAGACTATTCTAACCACAACTCTTTAGAATCCTGGGACAATAATGATCCACGCTAAAAGCAATCATAGAAACCATAAAATATGATTCCCTCATTTTAATAAATGGGTGAACAATAAGGTCTAGGGTTGTCATTTGCTTTGTTTAAGGCCATGAAACTATTTATGAATGCTATATTCCAGGTCACCTGGCCTCCAGGACAGAATGCATTTCATTGTCCCATATCATCTCTATTCTGTCTAAGAAATCAATCTCTAATTATCAATGAACAAAATTCCAGGAAAAGAGAATATCTAATACTATAATGAATTACGTCCACTTGTAAAGATGACAACTCCATTTTTTTTCCAGAACTTGGAAGAAAAACATTATAACCCTTTTATACTTGAGTTTTCAAGGTAACATAGTAAGTGTCACAGAAGGAAGGCATACTTATATATGGATAATCTTGCATTTCATACAAACTCCACTGAAACCTAATAGATCTTTAAACTTTTATAATATCCTGATCATCAGGTCAGTCATTACTAGCACAATATCAAAATTTTAGAGCTAGACAATATCTTAGCATATGTCACCTCTAGGTTTTTTGTTTTGCTGTCAAGTAACTGAAGAATCAACTCCCTAGTCACTAGATTAATGTCTCAAGGAAGTAGGAGAGTCCAGTCAGTTACTCATCTGGTTCCCAAGCTTAGGGCTTACTTTGCCGGCATTTCTGAATGTACCTCTTCTTCTCAACACCAGCAGTTAGTCATTGTCATATGTGAACCCCAGTGCTATAGAAAAATACTAGACACTTGGATGTACTAGAACCTCTGTTCATGAAAGTTTGACTAGACAGAGACACACACCTTCATTTCTGGTAGGGAGTAATAATAATATTTGACAGGAGGGCTGATTAAAGAATGCTTCTTCAGTACTTTATATTTCATATGGACTTAGAGTATCTTTAAAATGCTTGAGAATCATCTTCCAATACAAGTGTTTATGAAAAATGAGAGTCACTTATCTATATCCACATGTTTTGGGGAGTGGTGACAATTGCTATAAAAACGTAAGAAGTGGAATAACAAAAAAAACAATCTCAAGTATCCATATGTGTTTTAAGCCCCAAAGTAGAAATTCCTGACATTTTGCATTCAAGCTGCATGCACCCTATGACATTTTTATTCCCCAAATTCTGGATAGTTTTTTAGGACTAAATTTCAACAAACAGTTGCACAGAGACATTTGCCTGACCTTTGCAATTTATTATAGACACTAGTCAAAAAATGAAAGGTTATGAAGTAAAACACTTTCATTAATATAAGGGACTGTGTTGAATTACACAAATTATTAATTTGAAAAATTACATGCTCATTAAATTTTGATGAATAGAAAAGGTAAATGCCAGTTATCCCCATGAAGTTTAAGATCCATATAGTATCCATATGCTCATCTCTTCTCTAGAATTAATTTGTAATGGAAACCCAAAACTTGTTGACAATTTTTTTTAAATAAAGACTGAACCCTTTTTGAATAAGTAAGAGGAACGATCAGGAAGGCACCAGACTGAGTTTGAGTTCCAAAAGCACACTGGTTTTGAATTAAGGATGTGCATTATTTAATACAATTAGCTAATATTAGGAAGGCTACAGAGAATTAAGATAGGATACTCTGAAAATGGAATAAGATGAAATGTTTTGAGAAAAGAATAAAAATATTTATAAATAAATTCAAGTTAAACTTTTGGGAGCAATGAAGGTGTAAGGAACATGTCTTCTAGAACTGACTTCATTTTGTGCTTTAAAATATTTATTGAAAGCATCAACTCTATTATTGCACAATTTTAGGTAAGCTAAACTTTTGTAAGTGGAGCAAAGTTCATGCATGTCACTTGTCTCACTTGGTATTAACCTTATGTTGTGACGAGCCTCACAAAATGTAATTCTATGGAATAGGTCACTGTGAAAATTAATTTAAGAGGAACAAGCTCTGTGAAATGTTAGAAAAAATTGTCAGGTTTTATCTTCTTTTTTTCTTTCTTACTTTTTTCTTTCAAAACTGAAAATTTTTAATAGAAATAAAATTATTTGAGCAAAGTTTGAAGATAGCCAGAAAACCTAAATGTTGAGTATTCCATGGTTTATAACTGACTCCTTTCCCATAAGTAAATATATATGTACATTTGGCGGAAAATAGACATCATTCATATCCCTACCCATAAAAATAGGAATGCTTAACCTATCAGCCTGTTGCATTTGAGACATTAAAATGAAAAATGACATCTATGCCCATTAATATCTTCAATGTATAAACAGCACAGCATGACACATTCTTGAGAGCTGAAGGCTACAAAATCGCTCTGAAACATAAATAACAAAGCACTCAGAAGCATATTTGATGTTGATATTCATCGCTGAGAAAAACACTCCTGCCTAGGCTTCTTATGAAAATAGAAACAGTCCAAATGGATCTTCTGTAATTGGTTTCAGATAGCGAGGTCAGAAGAAATACGATACAAGAACTGACTACGTGGAGCAGGCAAAGCAAGAATGTTTACACAGGCACTCCCCGGTCTACTGACAAGGGTTGTAGACTTTGCAGATAAACAGGACCCCCCTCCCCCCCCAAAAAAAACCTCAGCCAGCAGAGCATCCAGGCTTTCACTCATCAAAGTCCCATCTTTTAATTTTTTTAAAACACATTGTGCATTTAACACTCTGTTCTGAACACAGAACATAAAATGTCTCCAAACAGAATTTCATTTTCTGGCTATTTTTCCAACTGTAGTTGATTAAAAGTATACTTCGATTATTTATCAAAGAATATAAATCTCTATTCTGTTTTGTCTGTCTTCCTGTTATGTTCACACTAAAGAGAATAGACTGATAAATGTGATCTGAAGTCTCATAGCGTTATTTAATAGAAGAAGATTAATCATCTAATTGTCATAACCTATTTTCAAACAGCAATCTATCAGAGTGAAATTATGCATCTGTAGCTATTGACCCCTCATTTGATCATTCCTGATATGTAATTAGGCTAAGTTTGCTCGAAAAAAAGATAATTATTAAAATATTTTTGAAATAATTATTTTCTACAATACATTTGTATAAAGTTAGAAGCTAAATGTGTGAATATATTGCATTCATATTGTGCAATGGAGAAAAAAATTGTCAAGCAAAAATCACTGAATTTGTAGACAAAGTAAGAATAAGTAACATTTTGTCAAGCTTCCTGTTTACCAATCAGATACCAGGCCTTTTTGGTTTCGAAGATTCACTGGACAGACAATCAAGGCAATGCCTTGGATCCACAAATTCATCTTCAGAAATAAAAATGAAGCCCTCATGAGTCCTGTCCAAACTCAGCATTCAGTGTGCTATATAACACAGCTTTAAAATCTTCCCATTATTATGAAATGGGAACAAACGGCTGAGATGGGTTTAGTTCTTTCTAATCTGGAATCACACACTCAGTTTGAAGTGACTGAAACTTCTGTGAGCTGGAATTCAATCGGCTGCCAGAAATAGTATCAAGTGGCATGCTACACATTCTCCTTTCTTCACTCTTGTGTTGTCAATGGCAATGAATCATTCATGGGTCGCACAGTGTCACACTCCTATTAATCTCAATACTACTAACTATGAACCATTCACGTATAAAGGAGTTCTGCTAACTTTAAAACTCTCAAATATGAAAGGTAATAATAAATTACAACCAGTTTTAATAAAATTAAAATTCTACACCATCCCTTTTACATAGTACGTGCTCCAGAAATCAATGGCTTACTTGTGTTTTCTTAGTCATTATTTTCTGTATGATAAAATATTGTATTGTATTTTCAAGCATATTTTGAATTTGTTGAATTTATTTTTTATTTTCAATGTATTTTAGTACCTTTACATTGTGGGGATAACATCATGTTTTCAAAATTAAAAACAGCTATGTGGTTGTTTTGTCTATGTTTTGTATGTCTGTGCACAACATACATGCCTGGTCCTGTAAAGGCCAGTAGACTGTGACAGATCCATCACCGCCCCTGAAAAGTGGAATTCCAGATGAATACAAGCCAGCTCATGGGTCCTGGGAGTCAAAGCAGCAGCTAGTGCTCTTAAGCCCTGAGCCATCTCTCCAGCCTCAGGATCATCTTATTTGGATGTTGATTGAAGATTCAGTGTCTCATAGTATGTATTACCTGAAATGCATGCTGTAAGATTACGAATGTAAGCTATTACTTGAATAATCTTTTTCTGGATTTTTCTTGTCAATTTAAAAGGACAATTCTGGTGGCGCACGCCTTTAATCCCAGCACTCGGGAGGCAGAGGTAGGCGGATCTCTGTGAGTTCGAGACCAGCCTGGTCTACAAGAGCTAGTTCCAGGACAGGCGCCAAAGCCACAGAGAAACCCTGTCTCGAAAACCCCCCCCCCCCAAAAAAAAAGAAAGAAAAGGACAATTCTAAATATATTTAGAAAAAAATATTTTGAATCATAAAAGACACAAATTTTAGTTACTATTAAAGTTTACATATTTACCATTAGTCACATCAAGGACCAAGCCCTGAAGACTTGTGGAGACAGAGGCCATGTGACATTGTTTCTTTTTTTTTTTACGACATTATTGTTTGAAAAAGGATATCTTGTTAGATGTGGAAAGGTCACAGCAGTGTTAATTAAAAATAGGAATCACAAAAGATACCACGAACCTAAAACTAACTGGAATAAATACGTGGCGATAGGGTGAAGGGCAAGAAGTTAGTAATGACTCCAAAATGCAAAGTTTGTATCTGGGTAGGAGATCAATAGCCAGATAGGAAAAGGTTGCGGAAAGAAGTGGATTGTGGAGAGGGGATGGTGGTGTTTTATTTCTCTGGGAATCTCTAAAAAAGCCATGCCACAAGTGTTAAGTTTGGGATTACCACATGCTAACTAATTTCATCATAATTTCATACCCAAGACAAATGAAAACCAACATGCCCACCAACAGTTGTTTATAAATTTATGTAACAACTTTATAATAATGTCAAAACATAACTAACTCAATTTTTCATCAGTTCATTAGTGGATGTATAAAATATAGACTATGAAGTGAAATAACCATTTCTGTACAGAGAATATAATATTGATACATGCTACAACATGGATTGATTCTGAACACATTAGGATACACAAGTAAGTTTGGAAATTAGTTCCATGATGTTGCACACATTGAGAAGAATCTAGAAAAAAAATTCAATTGTATGTTTATGTATAAAGTATACCTCATAAAAATCAACTGTGGAAGGAAATTTTGAATACCATTTATAGCTACTAAGATCTCAAAAGGCTAAAGGTTTATGATTGTTCTTGACTTGAGAATCTGCATGTGAGTTGCAAAAATCCATTTCCATACTGGAGCCAGATTGCCAGCATCACCAGTTGCAGATGAGGTGAAACACAGGCATGTGTTTTGATAAATTCCATGAAGATGACATTAAAGAACAATGACAGTGTGATATCCATCCATCCATCCATCTATCTATCTATCTATCTATCTATCTATCTATCTATCTATCTATCTATCTATCTAATCTTTTTAAGCAAAGGAAATTTGACAATGACATTTAGTTATAGAGAGGAGTCAAACTTTCAATAGATATGGGAATTTTGAAAGCCTCCTGATAGGAGGGGATGGTAGTTTAGCATGAAAAGCAGGAGGTGACAGATAGGATAGGAAAGACGAAATGTATCATCCAGGAGATAGACCTAAGTCAAAGAAAAATGTGACCTCAACACACAGCACTGAAGAGGGTAAGGACTTCATGCAGAATGGCCTCAGTGAGAAAACAGAGAGACCAACATTTTGTATGAGAGAATGGAAAGGACATTCTCTTATCAATTGTTCAGGATATACAGCAAATAGGTTTTAAAAAAAGGAACCTTAAAAATGTCTTTGGAGCATGAAATGTGCTTCCATAAACATTGATACTTGTATCCATGGACATCTTTCAGACAGTTTCCAGAGCTATAGAAAGAGCTGCCTAGGCTTCCACTACTTTAGTGTGCTGTTCTCTTTACTCAACCAGTCTTTGGAACTTCCATCTCAACAAAAGACCTAACACCTCTAATTATGTCAAGGTACAAAAAGTGAGTCACTAACAATCGATGCTATGCTGTTGTACATTCTGAGGAATGGTTGGTTATCATTAGCTTTTTTTTTTTTTTTTTTTTTTTTTTTTTTGATTTTCGAGACAGGGTTTCTCCGTAGCTTTTGGGTTCCTGTCCTGGAACTAGCTCTTGTAGACCAGGCTGGCCTCGAACTCACAGAGATCCGCCTGCCTCTGCCTCCCGAGTGCTGGGATTAAAGGTGTGCGCCACCACTGCCCGGCTATCGTTAACTTTTTAAAGAAACAAAAATTACTTTTGATTTCAGTATACTAGCAAAACTATGGAAATTTTCTCTTTGAAACCAAGGAATATAGATTAGCAAAAATACATGGGCTCAATTTCAAATCTTTTATGTCTTCTTAATTGATAAGCATGATCAACATAATCACACAAAAACTCAAGTTGACCATTTATTAAATGTGACTAAAAATATTTGACTTTGCTATGGATTATTATTGAAATCAAAGGGGATAACATATTTCAAAGTCTCTTAAATTCGTATTTTTCTAAGAAAAAAATTGAAAGTTTTCTCTAGTGTAGGACACCAGAAATTTGAAAATGTCTCATAGATTTTATTTTTATATTGACTATGCCATGTAGGTATGTACACTTCAAATAATGAACCCAACATACTGCCTGGGTTTCTACTACTTCAAACTTCTGTCCTCTTTACTCAACCAGCCTTTGAGTAAAGTTTTAGTAAACCCCACAAAGTTTACCTCAATATTTATTAAATATTCTGTAACCTAGGTTTTTCTATAGGTTAATGTCCTATTGGAAGGAAAAAATACTTTAATACAACAATGTCTTGTGCCATTTAAAAAGCTTGCATTTTAATCTCCTTTGGGACTCTGTGGGCTGGGGCATTGTCTGCTATGAATATGTTCTTAGGATACACTTGATCCTTCTTAAGCTGGGGGGTCAACATATTTTCATAAACATACAAATACATAAACAATAATGCCTCTGCCCAAGGTTTGTTGTTTGTAGGAAGAAAGCCATATGATCAAAACAGTACAAATGTATACTGTATATAATTAAAGGGAATTAGAAGATGGGAGTGTGGGGGTTTACTAAAGCAATAAAAATGAGAACACTCACATCGAATAGGCATTTAATATACAGCACCTTTCATTCTCCATTATTATATATGTCATCTTACTTATTTACAAAACACCTTTACCATAGACAAATAAATTGAGACTCAGGTAATTAATTAAGTTGTGTGTCCTCACCGCTTCTTGTATATATTTGAAGAGCTATCTAACTAAGATTTGACTCTCCTTAGAAGATGGTATCTCTGGAGTTCATTTAAGATACCAGCAAGAGAAAAAATAACTATCAAAGATGGAAAAATATTAATAAACATTGATGATGACCAAACACAAAATAATATCACCTACTAAGCAGCATTGTGTGCTATGTGTTATGTTTGATTAGGTCAGAAATAACTTGCCGGGTAAAACAGAGAATACCATGTAAAATATGAAATAATTGTATTTTGGATAACCAAATTTGGTGCTCTCAGCTAGAGGTAGTAGAGTAGGGAACCCTAACTGCTCTTTGGACTGGAGAGGGAGGGGGAGAGGAGTAGGGGGAGGGGGAGAGAAGTGGGAGGAGGTGGAGGGAAATGAGAGGCTGGGAGGAGGCAGAAATTTTTTCAACAAAAAAATAAATAAATAAAATATGTCACCAGGATATTCTATTCCAAAATAAAGGTAAACTTTACTGTGTATCTCATTAATGGAACAACATTTTCACCTTCATTAGGTCTAAAGTCATCTTATCCATGTTCAACAAGTTAGCCAAAACAAAGTCACTTGTGGTCTTTGAATTTTTTCCTATGACAACGACTCAGGTTATACATGGATGGGCAAAGATCACGGATCACAAGGAAGAAAAATGCCTCCAAATATGAAAAAAAGACATGATAAGAAAAGGAAAGTAAAAGTTTCTTTCAGAGTACACCATCTAGCTTTTTGTAGTCGGAGGCAAAGATAATAAAAATGCAAGCCTTTGCTGCTGCATCCACCCTGGGCCATGATGCTGCTTAGCAGCCAGGGACCTCGAGGCAAAGAGCATGACCCTGCTTGGTACCTGCAGGAGACAGGGCTCCAGTAGATCTAAGGAGAGAGCCTCGCAGCAGAAAGTCTAGCACAAGTGCTCAGACACCCAGTAGGTGAATCCCAGGGGACAAGATTCATTTGTGAAAATGGGTTGAGATAATATGAGTTCAAATTCTGCAAGAGAAAGCTGCTAAAGTTAGAATTAATAATGTTAGAAAGGAAATGACAGAGTTGCCAAAGGGGCCTCATGAATTCCAAATTCAGCACCCTTGCTGCCATGCATAGTATGTGTGCATCTCATTGCTATTAGGAAGGCCTATAAATACCTTGCTTCTCATTCAGATGGAAGCAGATCATTGGTAGTGCTCACAACAACAGACATAATGAACCCTGAAGTTCTTTGAATAATTTTCAGAGAGGAGTTTCAGTTAGTCCAAATATTTTCTAAATTAATGAACTATATTTATAATACAATCGTGGAATCTTTTTTTGTTTATTTATTATGGAAATTATGAAACAAATATATGCATGCACATGTATATGTACACACACACATGTGCAGATATATCCTTCATCCTTGCTTAATGCTTGAAAGCTAAAGAAAATTTTCAGAGTTCATGGGCAAACTCACTTTAGGATGGGACCCAGGTATTATCATTTTTGTTCCAGCTAATGTATTTAGGTTACATTATCATGAGCATATATTAACATTATAGCCAAGTGTTCTTTTGAGCAAAGTAAGACACAGAATAATGGTAATATTCATGACTTCATTACAACAACAACCTCACTGATATTACTACGAGTTTCCTGGTGTTTCTACACAAAATTTTTTTTGTCAAGTGTCCTGGATTTCTAGACATGTAATGCAAGAAAAAAAGGTTAAAAGATACTTCTAGTTGCAACTCATTGACTTTACTTAATTCTATGATATATATCTGAATAAATGTGCATGTAAAGAAACTTTAAAAAAACAGCCCCGTAAAATGATAGCCATTGGTTGATATGAACATTTTATGAATCAATTGATAATAAAGTCCAGTACAGGTCGAGGCTTATATGAAATGTCTTGATAGATCATAGTGGTGACTACTGTTTGGTTTTACTCTCTGTCTAGTTCCAATGGCTAAAATAGATTGAAGATTGACATAGCTGCACCCAGAATTAGCACAGCCAGTATTCTTTATAAAACGTAAGTTTACTGCATGGCCAAATTTGCTAGGGTTATATTTCCAATTATCTTTAACATCTAGTAAATCTTCACATTTCAAGACTAAATAATATTGATTGACAACAACAGATGCTTAATTAAAGCATATATCCTTGGACCCATCTAAACTGGTGATACAGGGATAGCTTAGCCTATTCCAGAGTTATGTCATGTAACTTCTGTACTATAGTATAAAGAACATAGCGTTCCAACACATAACAACTATAAAAGCATTTTGCACAGTTGATCCTCTAAAGATCTCTAATCTTTGGCTAAAATAGTGCAAACATTTCATCATATACTTAAGATATGCTTCGTTTATTGAGATATAATAAATATGTTTTACCCGTGAGTTGTACACAACGGTATTCCTTATGTATGCCCATTATTTTCAAAAAATCAAAATACAAAAAATATTCCTATTTGTCCTAAATCTTGTCATTAGAGCTTTGATTATTTTAGTCTGTTTTAGCAACAAGAAAGCCATTCTCTGATCTGTCTTTAAATCATGAGTCTAGAGAAATAATCTAATCATATACATAATTCTGCAAAATCTTAGGCATTATTTAAAGAAATTTGAGAGCTGGTTTAAGAGTTGGTTTAGCAATTGTATACTGTTGTTGAAGAGGACCCGAGTTAGATCCCCATCACCCACATTAAGTGATTCAGCCATGTGTACTCCAGTTCTAATGACATCCAACAACTCTGAGCTCCACAGGTACATGAACTCACATGAAAACACACACACACACACACACACACACACACACACACTTTAAAAATGAATATAACTCTTCAAAATAATCTATTAAGATAAAAAGAAAAGTGACATTCAGGCTCATTTGAGTTCTCTTAACTAAGAGAATTATACTCATACTAAAATCCTTGAATATTTACAGATATATGTACACAACGAACAATTGTGTATAAAAGGGCATCATATTAGGCAATGTTTATTCAATTTTAAGTTCGCCAAAGCTCACTATCTTTAATTCCTTGAAAACTCATTTACACTTAGTTTAATCTGAAACTGTTAGATTATTCATCTTTGGAAATTTAGAATAAATCCCCTGAGTTCCTATAATTTGGCTTTATCTGGAAAAGCTTAATTGCTGAGCCACCATTTTCATGGTTTGCATTTCTACTGAAGCTATTATTGTGATAATGCTTTTAGAATGCCTAAATCCACATCGAGGTTCCCAGAGTACATGACAATGCCCTTCCACTGTGCTCTGCACGATGAGCTTTCATGGCTTTTTGTCTTTTCTAAATTACATGACTATTTTTCTTTCCTGTCTTAGAAATTGAAGATTTAGTGACACACATTCAATGTCAGTGCATCTTAAGGTCTCTAGGAAACAACGAAACAAGAGGCTAGTATAGCAGGTGCTCATTCTCTTACTCTATTGATACTTATGAGTTCTACTCTGGTAGGTACTAGAAATATAAGTATAAATGTCTCACACATGATTGCAATTGCAGCATAATGACTGATATATCAATAATTTTAAGTCTATTTTTTTCTCATTATATTATAGCCCAAATAACATAGCTAACTGAAATAAGTTTGGTCTTCTCTAACTTTTACTTAAAATGCATTTAATATTTATTTATAGTGTGTGTGTTTGTGTGTGTGTGTGTGTGTGTGTTGATGGAAGCTGGCTGATACCATAGCATATTTGTCAAAGTCACAGGACAACATGTGAGGGTTAATTCTTTCCATCTACCTTGGAAATAGAACTCGGAGCTTTGTAACAACTGCCTTTGTTGGTTCAACCATCTCCTAGTTAGGACCTCTTCTCTGTCTTTAAAGTAGTCACAATCTGCTAATATTGTCAAAAAAAGCCTCTGATGCTTTTTTTGAAAAAACAAACAAACAACATCTATATTGGGTGAAATATATGTAGTCAGTAAGGACAGCTCTATTTTAAAAAAATGCACAATCAATGTCACCGTGCTTTAAATTTTAAGTAGAGTTAGAGGTAAGACTACAAAAACGCACTAACACAGAGACTCAAAAGGACCTAGTTATGGGATCCCATGGCACAGAATATATTAAAGTTTCATTCAAAAACTAGCTTCAATTCAACAACACGTAAAGCTTCTGCCCAGTGGAATAGTTATTTAAAGTAAATAGTTTAACTGTGCGTTTCCAGGCAAATACTTTCCAAGTCCAATGTTTCTCTTCTTTAAATGAATCATTTTGATGCCATATCAGAGGAGAACAATCTGGAAGAATGCTTATGAAGACTAGGTAGTTAAAACTGGTAATTAAAACTTTATTACGTAGGGTTACTTGGTGAAGATGCTTCAGACTCTGGGGGGAAATCCCAAGGCCTTTGTGTAAAATGCCCTTTTCTCCCAATGTCTCAAAAGATATTAAGTCTCTCATAGAAGGGGGATTTTCCTCTCCCTGGGCAGACTCCTTATGATCACACAATGACCTATTTAAGAGCAGCACACTTTCTCATATCTTGGCCCCGTCTCGCAATTATCTTCATTTACATAAGTGGCATCTCAGGTTACCATGCACCGGAGTAGAACAATGCAGCAGTTGCTCCTATCATCCTTCTGATGAAGCTAAGCCATTTCACTGGATCCTGAGGCTGGCTATTGTGAAATCCCTTGACACTTCTACCCCTATCGCTCGTCTGTTATTATAGAAGAATGCTTACTGCCAGAATCCTCTGGCAGTAACTCAGTGTCAGAGCCCAATACTAAGGCCTGACAAAGTCTGCACCAGCTGGGACACTGGTATCCACAAATTAGACATTCTGAAATCTGAGGACAAATCCAAAATACACACTCAGGACTTTCCTATGAGTCCACAGTCATAGAAACAACTATTAAAAAGTAAAGAGAAGGGCACTGCCAACATCTCACCCAGCCAACACCAAATTAGATCTTTGAATTGGTGCCTCTATGGCTATATTATCTCCTTGGACATTTATTAAGAACTGCTTTGGTATCAGCTATTCCATGCATTGTGTGGCTCACAAACAGAACAAGAAATGTGGGAAAGTATAAACAGCACCCTCAACGCATCTCTCCACAGGATAGTCACCATTCGGTGCAATAAAAACTTCCTATAAAATAAGTTAGAAGTGGGCTCCATGAAAGCAAAGGTAGCCAGCAGAGTACAAGGAGGCGGGAAGGATGTCGGTGAAGAAAACAGGGACAAAGAACAGCAGGATGTTTTAAATACTTTCACTTCTACGGCGACTTCCTGAGAAATGCTTTCAAAGAAACGAACCAACTCCTTAATGCAAAATTTTAAAGGTTTAAAATTTAACGGACCTTTTGGGTCAAAAAATGTTATTTTTTGTTATACATAACTCTTAGAAAACTCCATTTTGATTATACCTCAGTGTCTGTATATCACTGTTAAATATTGTTTCAAGTTGATCAATTCCCATTTAGGAAAACATATACTAATAAAAATAATCAAATAGAAAATTAAAATAAAATATTTATATCTCCTAAATGTAATTGAATATACATATATATTTAATAAAAAAAATATTATGTAAAGTGTTAATTTTACTTAAAATGGGTTACATTTGATTATATGTGCAATTCCAAGCAGATCAATATAAAATCCAGGAGAAAAAATACATAAAATGACAAATGAAAGGTTACTTTCATGAATTATTTGATATATTTACAAAATTATGCTAAAATTTCAAAATGTGTCTACAACTATTACAAAGCGCTAATTTATTTTGGAATGAATTTAAACAAGGACATAAAAGATAAGTGTTCTTATAGCCTAAAGTTTTGCTATGGAAACTGTCAATCACGTTAACTTTTTACTTTAGATTGTTAAGGAAAGGCATGTAGCACAATAGTTCCCCACCTGAATGGTCATCAGAACCACAGATGAGGCTTTCTTATAAAGGGTGGTTTTTAGCTTCCTCACCCAGAAATCCTGACTTAATTCTGTCTGAGAAGGGCTCTAAAGGTGTCTACCTTTTGAAAGTTCTTGAATTGACTCTATTAACAGCTATGTATGAGGAGTGGTGTTCTATTAGGTAAAACTTTGATACTGTCATTAATTGTATTAGAAATATAGCTGTAATGGCCATTACCCCATCTATTTTTATAGTATTACTAATAATACCATGGTAAACTGGCCAAATGTGTGAGTAGTAATTTGCCCCCTGTTCACTCACTAGATCCATGTCTATATCTTACTCATCCCTAGAACTATAGTGGTGGAATTAAACTTCTGAAAGCAAAAGATGATGGAAGAAAAACCTCATAAATTTTCCTGAGTCATTAGGTGAAAAAAGATCTAGAGGGTTCATTGAATTTTCCCAAGCCTACACTTTTGAATTATGTTAACACATCAAGAATCCAGAGATTTTCTTTTCTTTTCCTCACCATCCCACCCAGTTTAAAATTGTAAACACAAAAATAAAACATGACATTTGAACACCTCAGGTTATCCTTTTTATTATCTACCTATTTCCTCAAAGATGCCATCTCAACCTTGAGATAATATTCTTTGTCCATTCCACACTCTCTAGAGAATCATAAAACACTGGGCAGAGCTGCGACCTGCCTTTGGATTTCAGTTAGAAACCCTGCCTCTCAGCATCCATGAGAGGGCTTCCATGGATTATTTACCTCTCTCCCAGTTGGCCTCCCGCGGCCTCAGTGACCAGGTTCAGGCAAAGCCATAACCAGATACTCCGACCGCATTACTGGACTTGCATTTCAATCAGGAACAAATGTCTGAGAGTTGGCATGACATCATTACAACATTGTTTCCATGGGAACACAAATGCCTATTTCTGAACAATCAGCGTTGAGATGGTTGTGTGTAGCAAGGCCTAAGAGTAAGTGGGGGACAGACTGGGAAAGAATCTGGGTTAATCAAAGGATTGAAAAACACATTGCTGTCATATCAAGGCCTGGTCTGCTCAGTTTGTAAGGCTCTCACCCTCGCCATCTGTCATGAAGAGACACTAGAACATGAGTTCATCAAGTACCAGCTAATAACCAAGTATATGAAGAAAACGACTCAAAAGTACAGAAATGATATCCTTAAACTAGAATAGCATAATCGTTAGTAGATAAATTAATAAATTTACACAATAAAACTGATTTTCTATCAATTTAACATTTACCTTTAGTTGTTGTTTATAAAATGCTTTATATAGGAAAGGAAACTAATATTTTCCCAAAAAATTAATTACAGAGTTAAAGAAAATGCTATGAACTGGCTACACAATCAATAATTATGCATGATGAAATTTTAACAATTAAACATAACCTTAAATTCATAGAATGAGCTTTCAAGAGAAATATAATGTAATGAAAAGCTGGCCAAAAACACCACAGTGGGATAATCTTCTTTAAGCTTATTAATGAATCATGAATTTAGTGTCCTATTAGTAAGAACAAATTTCTGTATTGTAGCGAAACTGTTTAGCCATCAACCCTTGATGTTTAGCTTCGCCTCTACTGCAAGCTGATATATCCTAAGGCAAATTGTCTGATAAATTCTCCTCTAAACAGTCAGGTAGTCTTTGGGGCACTTCTGAATTCACTTTTCCTCCCTCCCCATTTACTCGTTGGTCCTAATGCCTTCTATAGAAGAAGTTTTTCTTTGATTCCTTTTACTCTCTTTTTATTTTATTGTACCTGCACACAGTTAGTTAGCTTATATCAACAGATGTTGAGGAAATATCAGTATGTAATTTTTAAAGTATATTTTATTCTATCTTTATATTGATTTGGTGTGAAGGTTTTATACTTGTCTATGGAACATCTGAACTTCAGGAAAAGTTTGAGATTTTAAAGTCTACCTGGTTATTTACGAATAGGCAAAATGAATCCTTGCACAGAGGCAAAGTCAAATACAACTCATTTCTTATCCTGTTTCACTTTCTATCATCTTCCAATCTGTTTCTTCTGCTTGGCTTTGCCAAGCCCTAAAGACCGAATAACTGACATAGCTCTACAGAAATTAGTTGAATGAAACAGACAGTGACTTTCAAGAATTTAAGCAGAAGGAGGCACTAAGCCATTGGTAATGGGAGGAAAACTTGATCTATGTACCAGGAATCAGGAAAGCTTAGTTATATTGAACTGGAAATTCTGGTTTATCTCATACTGTGGTACACAGGTTTTAGAGGGGAATGTTTAAAGTGGGACATTGCAACCTGGGTCTCATGTCTTATAAGATACAAAAGCAGTTAGGACAAAATTAATTGTGACCTTTCTTTCTTCACTCCTCCACCAAATGACGCTTCCTTCCTAGTTATCACCCGCCTTTCCTTTTGTTTATTACTGTGTTCCGTAAGTATGATATGTCTTAACTACATTCCCATGGTTTCACATCATTGAATCTGAGTGTGCTTGGGAACATCGTTGCTCTGGAATTTTCCTTCTCATCTTCCCTCCTACTTGGTTTCAGGATCTGGAATGCCATTCCCATGAGACAGTCCACAGATGCTTTTCATGCCTCCGGGGAACTCACTATCTATGCTCACCTCTCTGTCTTAATCACACCCTTTGGCTTATAAATTAAAATATATCAGAACTTCATATTACCAAGAGCCACCACCAAATAAAACCAGTGTAGCTACTTGGCTCATTCACAGTCCACCAGCTTGGATGAAGCCCGTGTGTTACAGTCTTCCTTGATTCTGTTTGTCTTTTGCATCCCCACATCAAGGCCTTGACAAAGCATCAGAAATGCATGAGTATTTGTTAAACCTTATGACTGCCACTGCAAACAGCCTCATCCAGGCTCTCATCATTTCTCTCTAGACCTTTCTATGAATTTTCCCATTTTTCTCCTTTTCATTTTCTTCATCATATTTTGCACTTGCCAGCAAAGTAAATCTCTTTAAAAGTTAAGACATCATTTCAATTTCCTTTTCTAAGACCTTCAAGGACTTCCTATCTTTCTTGAATAAAATTGTACATAAACTGGCCAATTGCTGCCTGTAAGACTGAATTTCACAGCCATTTGCTCATTCTGCTTCAGGCGAGCTAAGTCTCCTGCAAACCATAAATTGAGAAAGGATGTTCCCATCTTTTACTGTTCCATCTGCCCGGAATCCCTTTGATATACAAGGCTTGTTTCCATATAGGCTATGCTATCATGCTCCTTATCAAACATGTCTTTGAGATTGACATGCAGGAAACAGTACACCTCTATCACGCTGTCACAATAGCTTCCGGTATTCTTTTTCTTTACAGAATTTTTCACTGTGTTTTAACATGCAGTTGTTTATTGACTATTATCTTAGCTAGACTGTTAAACATGAAAATGGATGTTTTCATACCCATTTAAATGCACGTATGCACAAATCACAGAACCTCTCCAGGTACTAAAAATAGTACCTTGGAATGCAGTTGGTGTTTAATGCTTCTTAAAAGAAGGGCTCAGTACATGAACTATAAATAATAGTCAGATTTCCCCAAATCTATTTCTTAGATTAGCCTCTACCAATACTCAATTTAGAATAAAAACTGTACTGTAATTCTTGAAAATTCTACTTGGTACACTACAGAGACCACGAACTTTACGAAAAAATAACTTGATTTTATCTTTAAATCTTTTATTCACTCACGTTGGAATACAACAGATGGGAAGCTACCGGCCTTTCCCCCAATAAGAACAACCTATGAGAAACTCCCTTAATTTATTCTAGCTCCCCTCCCCTAGCCAGTGCATTCATAAAGTCTTGCTATTGTTGCCCCCAATAATTTTATCTGTATTATCCTTTATGACCATGACCAAGCTTCAGTCTTAGCTCTCACCTCTTGCCGACCTATCCCAGTAACGTACTATCCCAGTATCCAATTATATCCTTAAGGCTTCGATTCAATTAAGCCTCTTACGGTTATCGTTCTAACTTGTTTATGGATCATCTCTCTAAAATGGTCTTCATAGGACAGAAGTAACAATGACAATGTCAGAGATCTAGCCGATGGGTTCCCTGCACCTTCTCTGCCTTATCGATCTCCTTCTGGGATCAATAGAGAATAGCGCCCCTCTGCATCATCTCACATTTGCACAGGCATCCTGGGATCCACTTGTGCCCAATCAATAAGCCCTATGATGATAAAGAAGACATAGGTTTTATTCGTCTACTTATTCCTAGTCCTTGGCACTGTAATTTATGTGGAGGGGCTTAACGTGTTTGCTATGTGGATGGAGCCTTCATTTCTAGCCTGGAAGATCTTTTTGCCAGGGACACCTATTATTTTTTCTTCCTTGCCTTTCTTTTGCGTATTTGTCAAACCCCTACTCATCTTTCAGGTATTTCATTGTATTTCACTTTGTTACATAGTTTCCTGACGTTTTCAAGCAGAAAAAAAAAATGTACTCCTATTACCCCACACCCTATCCACTATCTAGCATATTTAAAATGACATTTTAATTATTTAACAATATAAGCATCTTTTAAAAGTGCATATGCTCTCAAAGGTGAGGAATGTGTTGTATTTACTCATGTTCATATTTCCAGCACCTGGGACTGATCCTGGCATACCGTTAATACCTCTTGTCTTGCATGAATGCTAAATGTTACCTTTTGTTCTTAGGTTTAATGAAGTTATATCTATCTTCACGGCAGAGTATTCTAGTTGTGAACACAATATATATTGCCTCATTCTTCCTTACAAATAGAAACATAATTGTGTTAGAGTGGGCAATGCATCCTGGTGGAAACTAATTGTGCTGTCTCCTTTAAATGTAGAGGTGCTATGGGGCACACTTATAAAGACAAACATTAGTGGAGGTCTCCAGGGGCCTGTGCTTTGCAGATAAAGGCATCCTTTTGTCCTTTGCCCTTTCCTTCTCTCATGTTGGGACACAGTCACAGGAATCTTGTCATTACAAAGGATCAGGCAAGAGTATTACCAAAACTTCAGTTATGACTTCTTCTAGTCAATCACTGGCAGCAAACAATAACTCACAGGCTTCTCCATTTTATATGGAAAAAATTAATTTCCTAATTTTTTTATGCCCCAGATTTAATCTCTCATTATCCTTGAGATGAGAAATGTGTTTACAGTTGTGAGATCCAGTTCTATTTCAACTTTTGATCAAATAAGTGTCATCTTTCTTATGTACATAATAGTGAGATTACATCCTGGAAAACACATCACAATTACGAATACATGAGTAGTCCTCCTGAAGGTATGGCTTAGAACAACTTCACTCCGACATGTGAAGACGGTTTTCAAGAAAAATCAATAAAGGGATTTAGACTCCTGAAAGGAGAGGGAACAGAGAGAAGTTTTAGCAGAGTTTTCATTTAAGTAAATTCTATAGTAGCTCCTTAGAAATGGTTGCAAAAATTTGTTGTTTGTTTCTTAAAGGAAGAAAATAAATCTCAGTCTGTAGGATTAAGTTACTTTCAAGGAATCATTGAGAGCATTGCTTTGACTTTTAGGCTGCAAAAGCACTTTCAAAAAAATATTGGTAATTATAGCTCATTAAAGAGAATATCACAAAGTACATGATATTTTCATCACGAAATAGAAGGACCTTTCAATTTATAGATACATAGTGTTAAAATAATAAGATATTCTCTACAGATTAGTGTTTTTAAAGAAGCACACACACAAGCTCCAAATGCATATAACTTATTGATAAGATTTCCCCTCAGACCTTTCTTACACTCACTGAGATCATTTACTGAAGAAATACTAGTGGATACTGACTAGTGCAGGCCAGTCCTGAAGACCTAAGACCTTTGACCTCGTGCACTACTTGCAGTGATGCCATAAACATTTGAACTGTACCAAATATGAAACATGTGTGGAACCTCTGATAATGATAAATATATATCCCTAATAAGTCAGTATCCATAAAAGTATAAACATAGCAGGCTATAGTGGATGATCCAGAAGTGGTTATCAACGTTGAGGATGTCATGGTTGAGTTTTTCAGTATCAGTATGTTGATATTACTCACTCATGCAGGTTTTTCCCATGTCTGCTATTCTTCTTTTAGTCTGAATGAACATGTACCTATGTAATTCATATGTAACAGAATACCACAGCTACTACAGATTTCAAAATCATAAACAGCATAAACTTATTTTGGGGTAGCCAGAGTTTTATTAGTATGAAAACAAAGTACAAACCAAACAAGAAACAAGAAAAACAAAGGTAAGAAAAGTATCCATCTGCCAACGTTCATGCAGCAACATAAATGTCTTGATTATCTGTCAAATTACTCAAACTCATCATCACATCACTTTGGGAAGAGTAAGGCAATCCACTTTGCTTTTCTTCCCTATATATTTACTATTTAAGTTGGCATGTATTTGCTGACCATCAATTAAATAGTATATGTTGTTAATACTACTCAGTTTCTGGTTTTGTTTTTAATGTTGGAAGTTGACGTAGCAAAAAGAAAAAGTTATGGATTTTAAAATATTCAAAGCAGCAAACTGAAATTTTACAGACACCTTCTAGAAATATCATGTTCTGGAAAAAGCAAGCTGAATCCAGTGGTCTGCGCTTCAGGCCAACCTGGAATTATACAAAAGGCTACGACTTTTCTTGTGTCTCCGTAATAACACTAACCCAATAAAATGAGAAGAAATCTCATTCTAATTTTGATCACACACTCCAAGTTAACTGTAAATACATATAAAACAATATATGTTTGAAATCCACGAAAACTGGTTAAATAAATAAAGGAAAACTGTTGGAAATAGGACCATTAAAGGAACTTCTAAGATGCTGGTAAGGGCTCCTCAGCTAGTTCTGAAATCAGCTAGAGACAGAACAAACCTAAGTGCTGATTCTTCTTATAAAGTGATTATCTTATTATTCAATCTTTATCTCTAAATACTGTTAACATAATTCACAAAATGATAGATAAATGTGCCTATAAAATTAAACTTCTGCATTAATATATTTGAAAAAAGGGGCACAAAATTCAGAAATAATGAAAAGCCTAACATTTTAAGGTAATTCAAATTCATTAATTTCAAGTAGATATAGCAACTTGAACACTTAAGCTAAGTGTTGCCAAGTAGAAGTCCCGCTGACCTGCTTTAATTAACAGAAAAGAATAATTTGTAATTAGCACATTATTTGTGAGAGTGAGTGCCCCTACATGAGTTCAAGTGTTTGAAAACAATTTGAATCTCTAAAATTTCCCCATAATCTCGATTTGATATGCAACTTGTTTAATTAATCAGGTTTGTTAAATAAATTTGGGAGATATTTTATTTTAAAAAATAAAAGAAAATCTCTATGGAGAGATTACATAGGAGGTTAAAGAAATAAGTCAGAACATGAAAATTCAACTGTGTGATTCAAACTGATAGACAATCTGTCGAAACGACTTGTGTTTAAAGTTCATTAATTTCTAGTTAGAAGCAGCTGAACTAATCATCTTCACCAGAGACGTAGAAACTTTGAGTTCAGGATTGTTTACTAAAAAAATAACACTGAAGTTAAGACTAAGTGAGTTTCGAACATTTAAGAAAAAAAAAATCCAATCCCAAATGATTTTAAACAACTCATTTAATCTCTGTCTACCTGATAGAAAGGGTCATAAAGGGGTCGGAAGCACGGCCACATGATTTTAAACATCTGGATGAACCCTGAAAATTGTCTCCATACATCAAATATATGGAAAACATCTGTCTATTTGCATAATTTATTTAGTTTTCATCCAGATGCATATCATGTTGTCATACTCTTCTCTGTGTGACTCTTCCTCTTTGGAGTGAATGCTGACACTATGTCTTCTCAAATATTTTAAGAGGTGAATTACAACTTTCTCTATTTAAAGGTGAAATGCATCGGCTATGTTAAATATGTCAGTAGATGACAGTTTCAAAATAAGTAAAATATGGTAAAATATTTAGAACATTGGCAATATGTGCAAAATACCCTCTTGAATGTAGTATTAGTGAATTCACACCATTTCGCTATCAAATTTGGCAACGACACTTTGCATCATTCTGTGGAAAAGATGTGATATTAATGTCATAGTTGGTCAATCTTATAAAACTTTAAGTGAAATAAACAGATGTTCTTTTCAAGGTAAGTACACAGAAGAGAAAGAAGTAATCAATGGTGCTGAAAATAATATAACACGATAGAAGTGCAGACAACTGGACTCAAGAATAAGTTAAAAATGCAGAAGTTAACTGAGTCCATAAAATATAGGGAAAATGAACTCTGCTCTTTGTATTTTTGGGAATTGTATTACCACTCTAAAAATTCTATTTCAATGTGTTTTCTTAGTGTGTTTCCTAGACATAATATTTGGCATTTTGATTTTCATATACATTAACCTTTTTCTCTTCTGTTTAGGGGTAAACAAAAGTTATTTAATGGACACTATTGCTTACTCCTCAAACCAGTAATATTTATTTTTATTTGAGCACTAAATAGAGAAATAGAAAACCAAGAAACTAAAATAAGAATAAATAGTAAACTCAGTGACAAACAGCATGCAGAACACAAGGAGCATGGTTTACTTACTAATTGAAACAAAACAGAAGAAAATGGTGCAAATGTTTATAACTTGGTCTAGATTTGGGGAAAAATAAACATTTTAATATTGTATAAATTATAATTTGATTTAGAGTAACCAAGAAAATTAAATTCAAATTAAATATGTTCAAATTTAAATGAAACATAAAGTTATAATTTCTTGTAAGCTACATAAAGGGTGAAAGAGCATTATATTCAAACAGGCTATTTTAAATATTTTATGTCTAAATATATTATAGAATAGATTCAATCCATAACTCTAGCATCAGGGTTGTTGGTCCCAGTTTTACGCCACTAGTGTGTGTCCTGTGCATTGCCACTTTCTGCAGTCTTCTGTGAATGTAGAAATTTCTGCATATTTTCACATAATAATGTAAGTTTAGCAAGTATACATCCTCCTAAAATTAACGATCGTAGGTAATTAAACGAAGGTATTATTTTATCGTGTAAAATTTGCTGTTGTTTAACTTAAAAAAAACATATTGAAGAAAATATATAAAATGAACAAAGAGAGCCAGAATATATTTTCCTTGATCCAAAACTGATCCACTGAACTTCACAGAAAAAGTCAAGTAAAACAAAAAAGCACAATGGTGTTTCTATGTGCGGCTCTCGGCTGTGCCATGGCCGGGTTGAGGAAGGCAGTTTCGCTCCTGTTGTTTATTGATTTTCTAGATTAAGAATCCCAGGGAGAGAATTGTAACAGACAACCATAAAATTATTTTTGGTGTGCTTATTTGCCTTTCCCTTGCATCTATTTGGCCTGTGCCTGTAGACAATTATGCGTTCTAGCCTAGACTCAGGTGCTAATAATGAAGGACAAATAGAATCATATGTGTAAACTTCCCCTTCTGATGAAAATTTATATTAACTTTCTGCCACTGTAAACAGAACTGCATAGCTCAGCGTCCCTGATGAATTGATGATGAATTCAGTCATTTATATCCCAGGAATCTGTGCATTTATGGGAAAAGATGAAAACCGTCTGTATTGTGTAACCTTGCACTTCTTGAGTAAGAAAAAGAAAACAGCAGCCTGTTTAGTTCATCACTTAAAGTGTGTAAATTTCAGCTCAAATACCAGATTTCTGCCTGACTCTGTCAGCCTCCACTTTGGGGATCGGTGCCAATGTAAACAAGCCAAACAGCGAGGAGCACCAAGTTATCACTACAACTGTGAACTCAGTCGCTTTTCAGCCTTCCATAAAGATGGTTAAGAATATCTTTACAACACAACAGAATCTTTGTCGTACACTCAGGCAGGACAGTTTGACAGTTTGGCAGCTCTGTCAGAGAAAGCAGTAATTTGGGATAGATAAGGACACAGCTAGGCCTTTTTGGACTAAAACATTCCAGTGTATTCTAAAACTCTATTCCTAAACCACTGACAGATTTTTTTTTCACCCAAACTTTTCAGACAAGCTAGATGAATGATCACAGAGATAGAGAATAGTGGTAAAAATATTAATATCTTTGAAGTAAATAAGCCTTGAGATTCACAACGCATTCTCATGCACACTGTATGACAGAAAATCACAATGTTTATATGGATTGTTTTTACTAAAGCACTTTTTATTTTGTCATCTTGACATAAACATCTATGGAAACACATCATGTAAGCCGGGTGGTGGGGGCGCACGCCTTTAATCCCAGCATTTGGGAGGCAGAGGCAGACAGATCTCTGTGAGTTTGAGACCAGCCTGGTCTACAAGAGCTAGTTCCAGGACAGGCTCCAAAGCTACAGAGAAACATTGTCTTGAAACAAAGCAAAATGAAACAAAAAACAAAAAAAAAAAAAAAAAAACCCTCATAACCCCCAAACCAGCCAACCAAACCAAACAAAACCAAACCAAAAAAAAAAAAAAACCACATCATGAAAATGTAGAATCGTAGAAATATATTGATACTTTTGAAAACCTACCAAACCAAACAATTAAGGAAGCTTATGACTCAACTCATACACTCTTAAAGGCTCCATTAGACATGGGAGAAACCAAGGTAAAAAAAAAAGGAAATGGCTAAAAACTTTTGTTGGCAAGTTACAGACATTAACCTTGTATCTACCTTTAGATTTTCTTCATTTCTGTTACAAAATGGTGCTATAAAGTCCACGATAGAATTTCCTCAAGTCTTGCCATAGCTTTACCATATTCAAGTAGCAAGACAAATTTTAAAGATGCCTATAACTTCCCTGTATTAAGCAATAAGAAAAGCAGAAGTGCTCAATTACCAAAAATATAGGAAAATATGTTTGAGCTTTAAGCTAAGCATATCTGATTCCAATTTTAACACTCTGTATATGATATTTTGAAAAAAAATGGATTCTGAGTGCTAGTTTTATTGTTGCTAGGCTGTACAGCTTTTCCTGATCCATTTTGTCTTTGGGTTGTCTGTGGCTGTTCCTATCACTCCATGTGCCTGACCTTTGAGTAAGCTGAAGAAGACACAGTTATCTTCTTTTCTGACATGCAACATCTATCAATCAACATGTTTTCGTGTAATTTATTCAAGGCAAATAGCAGCTCGTAAGGCTAGTGAACCGCAGCCCTAGCCAAGTGATTTTGATTAAGAAATGATGTGCACGGCTTAGGTGAGGAATGGAAAACTCAGAGGAGTATTGATGAAGATGTATCAGAAACAATAACATGGAACAAAAGAAGAGAATGCATGTTTGAGAACATACGCAGGCTCTGCATAGCAAACCTTGCTTAAACTCTAGTGAAGTACGTGGGGGAGGGGTGTTGCTTAAGCTGATGAACTTGTAACAATGCCAATTTAGTTTACTTTGGTTATCTCAGGCAACGCATCCATAGTTTTGTTGGGTTAATTCACATTTTTTTTTCTCTCATTGAATCAAGAATGTAAATTAAGACAAAATGATTCCTTTTCAATTTCATGCTGAAGTAGCTCAAGTTAGTGAATGTAATTTCTCCTAACAAGAAAAATTTATCACTGTACAGCTCACTCAGTTACCTCCTGTAGTGAGTTGTGATATGCATTTCTGGATCTGAATAGATAAAGAGATTGATAAATGTAAAAGTACTCCACACCATGGAGTACTATGCCCAATGAAATGTTTTCTTGCAAACGCAGATTTTTATTCCTACTTAGAGCCTCTCAACAATTGTCATGCTTTCACAGAACACAATTAATTTCCATGTGATAAAATTCATTTCTGTTTGTCTTCCACAGGGTGCCTTATAGTTAACCTCCAGGAGCAGATGGACTTCTGTCCCAGGCCTGGTTCCACTATTAAAAGGTTAATCTACCTTGAAAACCTAAAGTAAAGGGCTTTTTCTTCATGTCACCTCTCAAATCTCTATGCTTCTAAGGGTCTATGCAAATGACTCCTCAGTGTTTTGTATAATACTTCATAAAATTGAAATTGGGTTCTCTACACAGAGTTATTTAATGTGGTAAACATGCAAGATATAAATGGGGACTGTGTCTCTCATTATCTAAGAAGGATCGGGTAACATAAAATACATATTTATATAGTATTTTGAAAGAACAGAGACAACATTACATACAAAATATTTCCTAGAAGTTAGACCCATGTTTAATGCTAAGCTTTTAACATCTCTCATGAGGAAATATCATAATCAAATTAAAATCTCTGCTATGTAAAAGCAAAGAGGTTGCTCACATGCAGAACTCTCCCTAACACTTAGATCTGAATTATATATCCTCTCTATGGCAGAAGTGATGGAGGTACTGTGCAAAGTCCTCCATGAAACCCTCAAATCAGTCAATTGAATATTGTGTTAAATATTACAATGCCCTTAAATAGGGAAGTTAATGGCATTCAAACATTCTGTATCGTGTCAATGTATTGTAAGAAACCCATGAGGATACCACAGAACACACACAATGGTGTTTAAATGACAAGGAGAAGAGCCTTTGACAGTAACTGAGCAGCCCCGTGACTTCTTAGAAGCAGAAGTAGCCCAATGTTTCTCCATAGGAGTTTTCAAACCTGAGCTCCAGTGACAGGATCTACATCATAGTGACTTGACTCTACCCCAGGCATTCAAATTTGGTAAATCCTAAGAGAACCTGAGAATTTTCAGTTCTAGATGCTATTGCTATGGCCCCTGTCTTTCAATAACTTCTTGAATAGATCATCTGCTAAGACCCCTGAATTTCACCCACTTGGTATAACATCCTCCCGAAGAAAAAGAGATACTCAGCAAAAGAGAGACAAACAAAAATCCACACTGACATTCCAGATGATTATTGACAAGATTATTATAAAGGTAAAGAAAATGAGAATGAATGGTTTTTAATGTTTAATTAAGAAAAATGCAGTGTATTTACCAAAAATTTCTTTAGACATAAAAATAATTTTGCTAGTATTAAATAACTATTTTTCAAGATCAGTTCTCATTCATAATAATTAAAACCATGTGATCATCATGTAAACAGATTGTCAATATTTTATAGTTTTCATTAAAGAACTTCCGGTAGTGTATCTGAATCTATTTTTTGTAGTGTCATAGAGTTAATAATGTCCTCTTCAAGTTCTTTTTTTCACTTCCCCTTTACCATCCTCTTCCCCTTTACCTTCCCTTCTTCCCCCATCCCCATGCTCCCAAGTTTTTCAGGCGATTTTGTCTATTTCCCCTATCAAGGTGGATATGTTTTTCTTAGGGTTCACTTTGTCACTTAGCTTCTCTAGGATCATGAACCCTAGGCTCAGTATCCTCCCTTTTAAAGCTAGTATCCACTTATGAGTGAGTACATACCATGTTCATCTTCCTGGGTCTGGGTTTCCTCACTCAGGATTTTTTTTTTCTCATTCCATTAATTTGCATACAATTTTCAAGATGTCATTTTTTTTTGCCACTAAGTAGTACTCTAATGTGTAAATGTACCACATTATCTTTATCCATTATTTAGTTGAGGGCCATCTATATTGTATCTAGGTCTGGATATTACAAACAATGTTGCTATGAACATAGTTGAACATGTCTTTGTAGTATGATTGAGCATCTTTTGAGTATATGCTCACGAATGGTATTGCTCGGTCCTGAGATAGGTTGACTCCCAATTTTCTGAGAAACCTCCATATTGATTTCCAGAGTGGTTGTACAAGTTTGCATTCCCACCAGCAATGGAGGAGTGTTCCCCTTATCTCACATCCTCTCTAGCATAAGCTGTTTTTTTTGTGGTTTTGATCTTAGCCATTCTGACAGGTGTAAGATGGTATCCCAGAGTCATTTTCACTTGCATTTCCCTGATGGTTAAGGATGTTGAACATTGCCTTAAGTGTCTTTCAGCCATTAGAGATTCTTCTACTGAGAATTCTCCGTTTAGGTCTGCACCCCAGTTTTTAATTGGGTTTTTGTGAGAAACAAATGTTTTTAAGTCAATAATGTCCAAGTCATTGTAAAGTTCATTATAGGATAAAAACAATCAATTAAACAAAGAAACAAAAATAATGCATGTTGGGACTAACGACTCCAGGCCTTCAGCTGCTCTTCCCTGCTAGAACCTTCTAATTGAAGTTACTAGGAGCTGTGCCTAGCTTAGAGGATCAGAGGATGGGATTTTCACCTGTTGGCCGTTGACTGCAGTCTAGTTAAGCCTCCATGGTGCTATTAAAGAGGGCTTTTGGTACCAGTGGTTGAAGGTCTGTGTGTCCGTTTGTCTCTGTGTGTTTCCTCAACCTCCAGCCCCTTGCCCGAAGCTCGCAAACTGCTTTCTAGTATTAGAGCACAGACGGGGGCTGCGGTGCGTGGCAAATGCATACTTTTCCGGGGATGAATTTTTAAATTTTCTTTTATTTTTGAGGTGACAGTATAATTACACCATTCCCCCCTCCTGCTTTCTCCCTTCAATTCCTTTCTTTCAAATTCACTGTCTCTATATTCACTATTTGTTATTACATGAGTATACATACATATATATTCCTAAATACATAAATGCAACCTGCTCAGTCTGTACAATGTGACTCATCTGTATGTTTTCAGGTAAGTCCTTTGGTATTAGATAACCAGGTAGTGTGCTCTTCCTTGAAGAAGGCTACTTCTTCCAATCTCAGCATTCCTTGGTGGCCAGTAATTCTTTGTACAGGGTTGAGAACACATAGTATTTCACCTGCCCACTGTCTCATATCCACTGTTGTCCTTCAGTTCATGTTTAGGTATTCATGTTGGTGAGATTTTATGGGTACAGCATCTGACATCCCTAGGAGACACATCTTAAAATTTGCAAGCATAGGTTCCATTTTCATCATTATTTTTCTTAATAAAAGCAAAGGTAGGTGATGCTGAATTCAATACAGCTTATATTACAACTAAAATGGATTCTATAAGATGGTAATTATGATTTATAGTAGAACTGGTGATACAGCTCAATGGTAGGGGCTTTCCTAACACACACACACACACACACACACACACACACACACACACACACACAGAGAGAGAGAGAGAGAGAGAGAGAGAGAGAGAGAGAGAGAGAGAGAGAGAGAGAATAGTGAGATAGCATTTAGTCTGTGGGATGAGGATCACAAAGAGGAGACAATCCTGGGATACCTAGTGAGAGCTTGTCTCAATAACTTTACATATCAATTCATCTATGAATGGAAGAAAGAATATCTGTATTTTACTAAAAATATAAGTTAGAGGGTAATATGAGATGACAGATATTAATATATTTAAACACTATATAGTAGTCACATTAATTTTAGGAGAAATAAATAAAAAATACCTCAATTTAACATATGTGGCCTTCTATAAATTATGTTAATATAGTTTTGATATTAGTGTCTCTTCATCAAACTTAAAACTTTGGATTTCTTCTTAAAACTAAGTGTCCAACCTTAATAACTGTTTGAAGATCTTCTTCTACAGACCTAGTTGGGAAAATATAAACTGCTTTGAAAAAATAGTTGCGGAAATAAAAATCTACTACTGATTAGGGGCAACATTTATTTTTATTTTTGGCTGGTATTGGGTATCAAACACCACTTTTTGCATGTTAAGTTGTCAACCCATAACTAAAGTACACTACCAATCATGACTTGCTATTTATTATGTTCAGATTAAGCCACTAACAATGAAAAGGTATTTTGAACATTTGAAAATCTTTCCACCAACTTTGAACGCAGAGCCCAGGTGTCTATAACATTACACTTATCCTTATTAGACATTAAGAATGCTGAAGAAATTTAAATTTCACAGGGGATTTATGTTACAGTTTTATGAAATATACACATTCATCTTAACACTTTATTGAATAAATAATTGTTTGACAAAGAAGATTGACATATACCATTAAATACCATTAATTTTGCCTTCAGTAATTTTGTGTCTTCCTTCTATGCATTTGCAGTTATTATACATAGAAGTTAGCTCAGCCTGAACTCAATGCTGCTATACTTTCTTATATCATAAACTCAACTCCACTTTTAAACCAACTAGCTATTGCTTATTGGTAGATTCTCTCTCTCTCTCTCTCTCTCTCTCTCTCTCTCTCTCTCTCTCTCTCTCTCTCTCTCTCTCTTTCTCTCTCCTTCCCTTCCTTCTTCCCACCCATGATGGGGTCAAACAGTAGTCTAGGCTGACTGTTTGGCTTCCTGCCTCAGCCTCCCCATTCTCCCTTTGTCAATAATTTTCTAAAAGTAAATTATTTTTATCTCCTCTTGTGTTCTACGCTTACCTAAGTGCACTACATTCTATATATTAGATAGCAATAATAATAATACATTATATTAATGTATTTTTAATTTGAGTATTTCATCCTTGTAATCCTAAGTTAATTAGTCTTACTTAGAATATATAGTACATATAGAATATATTAGCCATAAATAGTGTTGCATTTGAGGATTTTATGGAAAACAAAGGTTAATAGTTTTCGTTTTAAGATAAGATCAGTATAATATACTCTGTTTTTCAAAATGGTATAAATAATTAAATGAATAGTTCTGTAGTATAAGAATTAATATAAGTCAAACTTTTAAGAAGCAAATTAATATACGGTTTTTTATTTTCCAAAACGTTAACATTTTTTTCAAGGTAAAGAAAATATCCAATGGAAGTAGCATGGAAGATATCATCTATGCATAATCTGTAAACTATATTGTGATATTTCCCTAGTTGAAAAATATATCTGGGATAAATTCTACTTAGGTTTATCTAAAAATATAAAATATTTGCTATGAACTTATTTATAATAGAACCTTTTTCCAAGTCTTCAGCAACAGATTGTTCAGAAAATAGACAATCCTTATATGGGAAATAAGGCAGATCAAAGTTGCCTGAAGTCTGTATTAATAAATATAATTTTAGCTGAGGAAAAAGTCAATGGAGCAGTTACAATGATCCTCAGATTCCTATTACAAAGATGAATACGATTTTCATGAGCCTCTTGTATTGTCTTCAGGACATCGCAGAGAGGCAAGGTGCATTCTGGAACAGTCTGGGGCTTGGAGCTGCAGGGGCTGCAGCCGCCTCTGGCCCCTCACACTGATGTGCGCACAACTGATACATTCTGGGGCCCCTCAAGTTGTGACTTTGATCAAGTATTCATAAAAGCTCCAGGCTTGTTAGATTTTGCAGTTTGTGTGTGTGGGAAGGGATGAAGTAGGGAAGGAAAACCTTTATCCCCTCTCTGTGGTAAATATTATGGGATCCTTAGGATTGGTGCTGTGGTCCTTCTCATAAGGACCTCCAGAGACGACACGGGGAACTTTGAGGGCTGCACTGGAGGAAACCATGGCACTTGGCATTTTAAGAATGAGAGAGCAGATCCTTAGCAAATATAAGTACTGAAAACTAAGGAAAATCAGAACTGAAACAGCTTTTTTAAATGGCAGAAATGAAAGATAAACTGAGCAAAATTCCAATTAGATTGTTTTTAAAGACTCAAGGTTATATACTGTAAAATTTATATCACCTGGTTCCTTCACATAAATTCAAAGATGTAAATGTTATATATGAGCTTAGATCAATTTCAGTCTTTAAGCTGATCCCAAATTTTACAAATATCTAATAGCATTATGGTAATTCTGTGTGAGGGGTTAAGATACATCCCATAATATTTGAAAACTTCTGACAGTTTATAAAATATGAACTTTTATTATCATTCTCCTTTAAGTAATTGCCTACAGTTTCTAGAAAACCAATCGAAATGCTTTCATTTTCAATGGGCATTTTGTAGTTTTCTTGGATATTGGCAAAGGCTAAAAAAAGAAATACTGCTTCTCTAGTGTTACAGTCTGAACTCACGGCAAAGATTGTGGCAGTACTGAATTGCAACTTAGGGGCAATTTCAAGGCAATTTCATTCCAAATGATGTCATGAACATTCTCGTACACAGTTCTTTGTTTTTCTTTTCTTTTCTTTAGGGGACCATTGCTTCACATTAGTTTTGGGAAAATTTCTCCCATTTGGCTTAGTTATTGCAAACTTAAATTTGTAACAAAACAAAATAAAAAATAAAAAGAGGTATCTATATGTATTAAAATAGTTACTACTACAAATATGCTCCAATTCTAAAAAAGTAATTCTTTTCATTTAGAAGCACAGGAATCTAAAACTCCCAATTCTGTCACTATCAATGGATAAATACTGGACTTATTTCTATAAATTAAAGATAAATGATAATTTTGATTTCATTATTACTCTTTTGATAAAAGTGTGTCAAAGAGCAACCCAAACTGTCCTGTCTCTCACAGTGAGGAAAGCATCCACTCGGTGAGGAACCACATATCTGTTTTTAAAGATCATATAATTTCTTGGTTTTCTTGAATAAATTTATGTATCTTATCTATATGTATTTGTTTTGCCCCAGATGAATACTTATTATGCTGTGTATAAATTATGTTAACACACAAGCTTTTCGTATGTCTGTGCTTACAAGTGTGTGTGTGAGTATATGAATGCATATATGTATGTGTGTGTGTGTGTGAAAATGTGTGGGTGTGAGTTTTTGAGAGTTTGTGTGTATGTGTATTTAAAGATTTTTTTTTAATTACAGCTTTAGATTTACAGAACTGTTTTTTCTTTTGGGAAACCTAGGGACACACACGCTAGACATGCCATCTACTGTTGAGCTGTGCCTTTCATATTTCTCCTTATATTTTACTTTAAGACACTGTCTTACTAAGATGTTGGCTAGCATTAACTCCCTATATCCCATGGAGACCTTGACCTCACTGTCCTAATTCTTCAGTTTCCTAGGTAGTTCCCAAACTGGGATTGCAATCCTGTACCACTATTTTGGCTTCACACTGAAATGAAACAGAAGGCAGAGAGTTTCTTTTACATCCTGTATTCACACACGCAGTTTGCACTACTTCCCACATTCATCCCAGAGTGATAGTATGAGTGCAATTGTTGACCCTACACACCATTGCCATACATCGTTTTAGGATTCATTCTTGGTGATGTACAGTTAGGATTTTCATTTACAAATTCAGATCTATCACCTGTCTGTTCTGGTCTTAGACAAAAGGATCAAGCAAGAAAATGCATGTGCATGTTTGCTTCATGTTGCAATCCTTGATTCAATCTTCTAGCTAGGGCTCTTATATGGGAAGAAGAATAGGAAGTAACTGAAATACAGTATGGCAAAACAAATCGCAAAAAAAAAGGAAAGAAAATAGGAAAAGGAACAAGCTGTATATTTAAATGGTCATATAGTAAACAGGACCAAGTTCACTCCTCTGGCTCACAGACCTAGGTAAACAGGTCCAAATATGCAATCAAGGTGTTATTGTTTATTTCTAGATGATTTGAAATGAATACTCAGAACCCTGAATATTTATACCCTATTTAGGATGATATAGAGTTGTTCCCATAAACTGATGTAAATGCCATCTCCTTTTAGTTACTATACACATATTAAATAATAAAGAAGACAGCATGTGGTATTTTGTATCATAGAATGTAAAAAAGAAGGTATGTATTAAGAAGTGTGTTATTGTCATAATTGAGTAGTAGAATAGCAATTTTTTTAAAAAATTAAGAGATTTCAACATTTAAAATCAAAATGACTATGATTTGTAAGAGACACAGATTGCCCATTGATAAAAAAAATTTGTATGGCTATATTGCATATCACCATAGAACCTTCATCTGGCGATGGATGGAGATAGAGATAGAGACCCACGTTGGAGCACTGGAATGAGCGCCCAAGATCCCAATGAGGAGCAGAAGGAGGAAGGATATGAGCAAGGAAGTCAGGACCGCGAGGGGTGAGCCCACCCACGGAGACAGTGGGGCTGATCTATTGGGAGCTCACCAAGGCCAGCTGGACTGGGTCTGAAAAAGCATGGGATTAAACCGGACTCTCTGAACGTGGCAGACAATGAGAGCTGATGAGACGCCAAGGACAATGGCACTGGGTTTTGATCCTACTGCATGTACTGGCTTTGTGGGAGCCTAGTCTGTTTGGATGCTCACCTTTCTAGACCTGGATAGAGTGGGGAGGACCTTGGACTTCACACAGGGCAGGGAACCCTGACTGCTCTTTGGACTGGAGAGGGAGAAGAAGGGGAGTGGGTGGTGGGAAATGGGGGGAGGGGGAGGGAAAAGGGAGGCGGGGAGGAGGCAGAAATTTTTAATAAAATAAATAAATAAATAAAAAAATTTGTGAAGCTTATATAGGATCTTTGTTTGCAGGTAGAGTTAGCTAAAGTATCTCGTGAAACACGATAAATAAAAACATTGGGTTAGAAATTGGGGTTCAATCTGAAGATTCTAAAAGCAAAAGAGCCAGCCACTGGCTCTTACCTCGAACTCAGTCTGAAGTGGTGTTCCTGCCTCCAGGAACCTCACAATGAGATTGTGTCTGAGAGTTGTCTTTCCCTGTTTTATATTCCTCTCTAGGACTGGGATTAAAGACATGCATGCACCACCTGCTTTCCGTGGCGACTAGTGTGGCTACTGGGATTAAAGGTGCATGTCATTATGGCTGCTGAGATTAAAGGTGTGTGTTACCATAATCTGGTCTCTAAGGCTGAGCAGTGGGACTGTTTTACTCTCAGATCTTCAGGCAGTCTTTATTTATTAAAATACAATTGAAATGGCACTCCAATCTCAGAGCCCCAACAGGCTTTACTCTTTATTTTTTTTCTAACAATTCTTCAGAAGTATTCTCATTTGCAAGAACTGTTTTTTAAATATCCAGACTGCTAGCAGAGACACATGAAATGCACGGAGGCTTGCCTATGCTGGTGAGTGATAGGGATAGAAGACAGAAAACATGGAGTGTCAGGGTACGCTTAGACTGCTCACACAGGTACTTTACAGAATCTTTTCACTCTGAGATGTGTCTCCTTAAATGGCATAAAAATGCAGAACAGAAGTTAGAACTCAAATCTAAAGATCCAGATTCATCACTGAACTGATGTGGAGATGGAGGTACTGTAAACAATAGCAGGATTGCAGTGATATCCTTACTATCAGGACAGCACTCCGAAGCCTGAACACTGTGAGGAAGCTTGAAGTTCCAATCCTGTCATCACTATGAAGCATGAAAATCTCCCAAGCCTCGAGCATTAAATATGCAATGATGTACTGTCCTACTGGGTTTATTTTATTCCTGATTGTATAAGAGGCAACAGAAAGTATGTGGATCCTGTCTCTGCAAGTGTTGACTGGTCATTAATGTGATATTTCTACTTTGGTTAATATCCCAAAGCCAGAAAAATCATGTCTAGGATTTGAGGGCCATTGGGAATGTAAAAATGCATTAGCAATATTGTCTTAAACAACACTGGCATAGAAATGTCCAAACATTTTTGTCCAAAATATTTCAAAATGTGTCAAATCATGGACTTTTTCAGAGTCTCTGAAATGTGCTTTAATAAGATAAGTGCTTTTAGATGTGGCACTCATTTTTAATCCCAGCTCTCAGGAGAGAACAAGCCTCTGAGTTCAAGGCCAGCCTGTCTACAGAGTGAGTTCCAGGACAGCCAAGCTTATACAGAAAAACCCTGACTTAAAAAAAAAACAAACATAAAAATGGGTATTTATCTTAATAGATGTTTAAGAACCCTAACAGTAAAAAATTTGGCCATTTCTATAAAACCATATAATATAATAATTTTTAAATTTTTGTTTGCAATTATTTTGATCCAGAGAGATTGATATTGTTATTTTGATACTTACTTTCCCCAACCAGCTCTGTGGATTTATTAGGGCTTTAGCTGTGGGAGATTAGCACCAGACCAATGTAAGTTTTTTTACATTGCACATCATCAGAGTATTTCATTTATTTTTCTAAATATAGTTTTAGAAAAATCTTACATTGATCTTTTGAAGTATTCATTGATTTTTGACTAGCAGAGTATTTTCAAAATCAATGATTATTTTTCAAAGTACTAATTTCACTTCAGAATAAAATTAATTGTTTTATAACAAAAATGATTTATCACCTTTAATAGGATACATTGCTCAGTTGCACATAAACTCATGCTAGGATATTTTATATATAAAATAACCCTTTAAAAAACGTAATTTATTTAAATTCAAGAAGAATGGGGCTGATTAGATATAGGAGGGGGCGCCAGAGAGGGGAATGAGGTGAATATGCTCAAAGTCCATTATATATAATTATGAATAGGTCATAAGGTAAACTTTTTTGACAATTACTGTTAAAAAAATCAAAGAAATAAAAATCTTTTACTGTAATAACTATTAAAGAACAGAGAATTTGTTAATTTTTTAGCTAATATTCATTATAAAGCAAGTGGAATATTTTATTTCATGAGCAAATACCACAATTATATTCTTTATAACTAGTTTCCCTCTGAGATAGAATAGGAGATGTTACCTTTATTGCTGTGTTAATGTGATCTACCATATCTATAGAATTGTCTCCTGAGAACAAACATTACTACTCTTGATGCCAGTTGGTGAATAATGATTGATGAAGGGTTATTTAGATGCAATCTACAATATAAATTCTTAAGCCACTAAAGATAACAATATATTTTTGACATTAAATTACTACTTCGCTTGCAAATTATGAATACTTGATATTAATATTATTTTCTATCAAATTAAACAATGTGCAGTGCTAGAAACTGGAAAAGGCCTTGTATATGCTAGGTAAATTGACGTTTCAGAGATTATATAGTTCCTCAAGAAAACTATGAAATTAATTTTATTATCATAGTAATTAAAGTGCTACAATTTAAAAATATCAGAAATATTTTTATGTCATGGAAACCCTATTATTGATGCCATATTCAGAGGCCATATTGGCTAATTGTTCAAAAATATTTTAAAATGACAATAGCCCTGTAACAAATCATTAAAGTCTAAAATAAACATATCTCAGCTCACTGTCATTGAAAGTGGGCTTGGTAGATATATTTAACATTTCCAAAAGTCCAAATCCCACACTAATATAGATTTTCTTGATTGCTATTACTGCAGAAAAGCATTGCAGGATTAGCAGAGGATCCTAGTGGGCTCTTAAAAGATGCCACTGTAATCTAAGAGACACAAATCAGGTACTTGGTATGTCTTACAAAAATTACTTAATAGTGCTTTTAAAAAGGGAGCATTCTGCTCTGGAAGAAAAATTGTGGTCCAGGAGTCACGGACTGTTGTAAGTGACATGGAATCCATAACAGACTGGGAAAGATGAGAATGCTGCTCAAGTGAGAGGTAGACCCATAAATTGTAAAGCACATTTAAAAATTAATTGACTAGGAACTTAAAATTTTCTAATGTCTTAGATAGAGTGCTAGAAGAAGTAGACCAGTAAATTTAACTTTAATTATAGTGAAGGGAGGATGTGCTCAGATATTTTACTGTTTTGTAAAAATGCATGTGCAATTTCATTATCTTAAACATTCCATTTATTATAATCCTAATTACACACTGGTCTCGTCTTTTAAAATTACTTGCTAAAACACACTTTAAACATGGTACTTGATGCTAGATATCATAAATTTTGTTAAGGGACAAATTACGTTGCAAAAGACTTTTTTGGTGTTTTTATTGAAATTACTATGATTTAAGGACTAGGCAAGCAGAAACAACATCATATACCATGTATTCTATTTTAAGTGTTTTGATTTTGCTGCAATTTTTATCGCTTGTTTTTAGAATATTCAGTGTAGCTTATTGAATAATGCCTCAAAGTGAAACACAAAACGCACCGTCAAAATTGTCAGTCAGACTTTCTTAAATGATGACAATCTATAATGATGATCACAGGTATTGTTTTTATTGTTAAATTTTTTTTTAGTTAGTATAGTAAATACTGGGATGCAGCACGACATTTTCACATATACATATTACCGAACCTTTGTCATATTCTTGGAGTCTTGAGAAGGAAAGGAGAGGAGCAAGTGGATATGGTCAAGATTCACGGTTATCAAAAGTCCAGATGATAAGCAGGTAAGAATGTGAATGCACAAAGAGACTATTTAATATGAGTTATTAGATTCATCACATTTCTTTGAGAAAACTAATATAAAGAAGCTAACTAGAGAAACACCGGAGACTGTGAGGTTGGTTTTGAGGCTTGCAAACAAGGTATTTAATATTGAGATAGAAGTAGGAGAACAGGAGGGGGTGTACAAGACGAGAGAGGAGAAAGAAATTAACATGGGATATAATAGTGAAATCACTGCATAAATTAAAATATAAGGAAGTGAAGAAAAATGAGAAAGAAGTAAGAAATGAAATAAATAACGTGGCATAAGTTTAGCCTGGACTATTTCTACAGATGTAAGAGTGAAATACACAATGATTTCATGCAAATGTGACTGACTCCAAAAGGGATGAGGGAAAGAGGACAAGTTAATAGGAAACTCATTGGGGAAGGGAAAAAAAGGATATGAAGAAGTCTGTGATCTTGGGAGTCTCTTTTCAACTTTGTACAGCAACACATTTACAAAATCATGGAGTCTGAGGTTTGGTGTTCTTTTTCATTCTAAGCTTGACAAATACCATGCCTTGCAGCAACCTTAAAACCATGCTCAGTTGGTTTGCCTTTCAGGTGCTCCCCGTTTCACCAACAATTAACGTGGTTGGTTTAATCTGGCTGTGTTTCTGTTTATATGTCATTTTTATATGCTCATATTTGTTTTAATACAGCTATTTGAACATGTGTGCAGACCATGTGAACCAATAAGAAAATGTATATGTCTATAATGTTCATGCCATCTAGCAAGACAAGGGTGGATAGAGTCAAAAAAAGAGAAAGATTCCAAATGGTGCACAAAAGTTTCAAAGACACAGATGTACCACTGAGGGGTGCACGATGATCAAATGCACTTTTTACTTCGTGTTGCATTTGTGTGTCCCCAAACATCCAAGCTAGGAACGATGAGAAGAAAAGTTTAATCACATTCAAATGAAAAACCAAATTTGGCATAACAATTGAGCAAAGTGCTACTTTAAATTTTTTTCAAGTAAACAAAGAAATAAATCTGAATGTTAATCCTCCCAAGCTTTCATAAGGCAGAGATGATTCCACACGTGCACATTGTTCAGAGCATGGAGAAGGACTTCTGGGCTAAGTGCCAACTGCTATTAAAACGATTTTCTCCTCAATCACTAGTTCAGGCACGCATGGTATCACAATGCATAAAGAGTAGCAAGAGCAGGAAACATGAGACAATCCCTCTCTCTCTACATCATCCTGTTGTAATAAGTACTAATAGGAATTAATTTCTAGAGTCCTGCTTGTCATTTAGTGACCCAGTTAGCTTAGAAGAGTTCATAAGAAGAGTTGATCAATAGTGATTAAGTTAAAATTGTACCTTTAAGCCACGTGACCCCTCTCTAAAGAGGTGTCCATGATTACCCGCAGAAGGCCAGTCAGAGAAGAGAGCTCAAAATTGTAGATAGCAGACCTTACTACTTAACGGGTTACACAGCATATATTGTCCTATCTACTTTTTATCTGACTTATCCTTCCCAGTGTGAGTTCACTGGAACAGAGAAAGAGGGACTCTGGGGAGTTCCCTGGAGAGGGCTAGCACTTGAATTTAACCAGTGTGAGTTCACCAGAACAGAGAAAGAGGGACTCTGGGAAGTTCCCTGGAGAGGGCTAGCACTTGAATTTGATAAAGGGTAAGATGCAGGACTCCAGGTGTTGGGAGTCAGTGAGAACGGTGGTCAAGTCCACATGAAATTCACTTTCCTTCTCACTTCTAAATCTTTAGAAAGACACTGTTCTCCTGATGGCAGGGTTTGTTCCCTGAATACTTCTGACAGAGCCTATTTTAATCCAACACACGTTGGAGCACACTTTTGAGCCTGTTGCGAAAATTCCAAATTGATCCTTCTGTTTCTTAAACTCTAATTTCTTATTGGGAGGCAAACGTTCTACAAATAAATAGAATTAGGTGCTGTCAACATTTCTCAGGAATAGTTAAGTGACAAAGACTTAGGTTTTCTTTGCACGTATACAAAAATTATATCAAAAATAGCCAAGTTATTCGTTATAATTGTTTCCTAATTTTTATTGTTTTTAATGCACAATACATTTTCTCTGTTCATCTCCTTCCCTTCCCTTCTCTTGCCCTTTCTACCCTCTCCCTTCCTATCATCTCCTGTGACCCCATGCTCCCAATTTACTCAGGAAACTAATTAAAATGTATATGGTAGAAAAGAAAGCAAGATGAAAAATTTATCTATAAAATTCCAAAACCAAGATTTTTGATAATTGTGTGTGTGTGTGTTTCTGCACAGGGACTTAGGTTATAAGCATACCTTAGACTTGTTATTGAATAAAAATGATCTGTAGCAAGACAACAGGATGGGTTCACTGGTGAAAGTGTTTGCCATGCAAGACTGGTGACCTGAAATTAAGTTTCGTCGGAACAAACATAAAGATGGGAGGAGAGAATCAACTCCCATTGTCATCAGACCTTCACCTGTGTCTTGTACTACTCAGGCACCTATGATAACATGAACTCATCACATAAAAAACATGCAACAATGACAACTATATAAATTTAAAGTGATTTTTCAGGACTATAACTTCAGAATTGGAAAGAAAGCTGAGCTAAGAATGAAAGGTTGTTTCTCTAAGCTATATGAACTCATCTACATGACACGAAGCTCCTCTGTGTGCTTTAGTTAACCTTCAATCACACACAACATCAAGAGTTAGATGTTTCATCTGTATCTTGGTATTTATTTAAAATTGATGTCTATACTTATTTTTATAAGCTTCTTATTTGGGAGGAATTTTATACATGAGTATACTGTATTTTCATCATTTTTTAATTTTAATTATTTTTATTGAGCTCTACATTTTTCTCTGCTCCCTTTTCCCCTCTTCAAGTCCTCCTCATTTTCAGATTTACACTCTCTCTTTCAGTAGTTATACAGAAGCATTCTTTCTACTGCTGCAAAATGCAGTTTATTTGTTGAGTGTTGAAAGCTGTATTTATCGGTGGTCATAATCATAAATGTTAGAATACAATTAAAAATTGGATTAAAATTCATTCACTCCTACGCCTATGGACATGCGTTCAGGGATAAGCACTTGTGATGGGATGACCTAGAGGGGGCTTGTTCATGAAGAAATCCTGCTTCTCCTTCTCTCAGCAAGAGTTGATCACCTGTAGTTTTTAATGTAGAACTAGGAAATTGTAGAATTTCTTTGATCCACAGTGCCCTGTCCACTGGAGGTGGTAATTATGCAAACCCAGTTTAGACAACTAAAGTGTTGAGATTTGGTGGGCATCCTTGCCATGTCTAGAACATACTCTTGCATCTGGGTCTGTTAACTGTTAGGCTTCCTGTAACCCCTTCCATGATGTTCTCTAAGACTTGGGTGTAGTGGTTGTGTTATAGATATACTATTGGGCTCTGTGCACTCCATGGTCCCCTATTCTCTGCATTTTGACCAGTTGTAGATCTCTATAGTATCCCTCTTCTGTCGTAAAGAAGCTTTTTCAATGAGAGTTAAGAACTACATTTCTATGTGGGTGTAAGGATCAGGGTTTAGAAATAGAAGATACATTGATTTAGGGAAATAATAGTAGCTGTAAGAGTTTCTTATTTTTGTTTTTATCATCTTTAGATATGGGCAGTTGGCTAGTGATCTTTCAAGCACACACACAAACACTTTCAAATAGTTATTAGACTGATACTTAAATAGTTAACTCCTCTTATACATGTTGAGGTGATTCTCTTGATTTCAAAATTAACTTTTAATTTTTAAACACCTAATTAAAAGAAAATGCCGACCCTTTATTTTCTCTTATTTTTATTAAACTTAGCACTCTGCCAAACAGTATATTCTGGATGCTGTTTGGTCACATGGCACATTGAGAATACGTGGTCCAATGACCCCTTGGCCATGTATCTCATACAGTATCTTGTGAATGGATAACTAAACTAATCCTAATCAAAATTCCTCTTATACCCTCGAAACAAAGGGTAGACATTGCTACATCTCAGATCAGCACAATGAAAACACACGTTTGTTTTTTTGAATTACAAAGGTAGACAATGCCAAACTATATATATTTAGTCTATAATAAAATGAGGCAAAACCAGTTTTTCTCTATAAAATTCATATTCTATCAAAGATTGGTATGATTTTTTGACTCAATTTAATCCTCTCATTAGTAACAAAATAAATTTGAAATACTTAATTTATTGATGATAAATTTAATTTTTTTATTATTTCTGCACAGAGAATGTAGTCCATATCTTTTCAGTAGTGATATTTCATTTGTAATTTAATAACTAAAGCTTGCCTGAAGATCAAGAGGAAAACAGCTAGCCTGTCAGCCTTACAGATCAGGCAGTGGTGACACACACCTTTAATCCCATAGCCATCCTAGGTTGCCATAGAAACCAGGCGGTAGTGGTACAGACCTTTAATCCCAGCACTAGAGAGGAATATAAAAAGGGAGGATACAGTTCTCAGGCCGTCTCATTTTTGGCTCTCCTGGAACTCACTCTGTAGACCTAAGCCAGTGTCTATCCATAAATGCTAAAAAATGTCAGCTTCATTCCAAATTCTGGCATTACTAGCTCTTGGAGCCCAGTCTTAATGAAATGACAAATAGTGCCATGAGAGTGTGACATGTTGAACGTGGATTCTAAGTTTTCTTAACATAGAACACAGATGATTATCAGTACCCATTCATGTGTAAGTGAAATATTTATTTTAAAATCAATTACTTTATTGTGTTTAGCCACAATGTATCAAGTATATGTGTGTACATATGATATATGTATATATATATATCACTATAATAAAACATCAACTTTTAATCTTGTAGCTAGTTATGCAAATAGAGTTATGAACATAAGTAGGAAAATTAAAATGGAACTAATTAAGATAATCAATTAGCTGGTCATCAAATTCATCACAGATTTCCAAATAGTTGACTGTGAGATACTGTGTATTGCTCCTGTATTTGTCAGTATTAAAGGACTGATTACTAATGCAAAATAGAAAAACTGAAATTAAGAACAGACTCCTGAATGAAAGAGATAGTATTTTGATTCAGCCTTAAAATGGTGTGTAAGATTCTGTCTGCAGATACACAAGCAGAAGAAGCCATGACTGAAAGAAGTGGGCTTAAAGTTGAAAGTCATATACTAGCCATACACATGTAAACATACTAATTAAAGAAGAGGTCATTGATTTGAAAGGGAAGTGAAGGGACGCAGAAGGAGATGGAGGATTGGGATGCAGTGGCAGGGTTGATGCAGATCAGGTGCTTGTGTGTGAAGTTCTCAGAAAAAGTGTTTAACATAATATCTTGAACACACATGTAATCTGTACTATGATTCTGATGTCTCCTAACTGCTTGGCTTACTAAACACATATCTTGGTTGATGTTAACCCTAGAGAGGCCCAAGAACCCCATCGGGGTGGTAGATTGGGAGTCTGGTGACATTCTTGCTCATCCCACACACCAGTTCATTATAAGGGACTAAGGAAAAATATCCTTGCACAGTTGCCTTTGGAAAGTCTCTGCAACTTCATATAATATTGGCCATCATCCTTTGTTTTAAAAATTGTACCCATGTATTTTTCTCTGACATTCAAGTCTTATAAAGATGGCCCAGCCTTGGAGAGCTGAGAGGACTAATGAAAAATTCCCCACATTAAAAAAAAATGTATTGAGAATAAGAGATGTTATGTTCCTAGAAATTCTTGGGTAAATGCTGAAAACCAAAGAGTAACTTCCTTCACTGTTGTGACAGATCTCATCACAAATACAATTCATTATGAAATTGTCAAGAAGCATTTTGATGTAATTGTTCTGTAAATATATTTTGTTTGATAAACACTGATATCTGCTTGAGCTATCTATTTACATTTCTCCACGCCATAATTTTCTCATTTATAAATTAATGACTTTTAGTAAGAACCATGGCAATCTAGAAACTGTTTCTGACCTGAGTTTTCCAAGGGTGTTTAAACTCGATTTATCTCTGAAGTCAAGTATCTTAAAGGTTTCTAAACATTAATAGCAGAGAAAGTTTATTACTCAACATAGTTGCATTCCTCCAAAAGACTTTTAAACATCTTCCAAATTTCTTAATTTTAATATCACCAAACACTTCTTTCCTTAAGATTTCTAGGTATATTGAAGAGGCCATTATATCTAATTACTTTCCAGGTCATATTAAGAGTTCCACCATCTGAAGATTAATTTTGCCCTGTGTTGGCTTTTAAGAGATTATAAAAGGGAAAAATTCTTTTACAATGAAAACCAACCTAAACTTGGCTTCCTCAATCCTGACATTAGATAAGAAAAAAATTCAAGCAAAATTATTAGTAAACTGCAAATTGCATAATTTATGTTTATATATTAACAAGTCCTAGATTTCTGTTTATGATATTCATTTGTGCATTTTGGTAATTGGGCAATGTCACTTTAAATTGAATTCCATGTGTCGATCAATTTCATGGCTTTATGAGTGAACATGTGATGCGTCGTTTCTACCTTGAATAAAGATTTATGGTGCTATATGATCATTTCATAAATGTGCAAGTGAATGAATACAGATGATCATGTGATTTGTTTTGGTTCAAAGTGATAGTAATTTTTTGATACATCTAGAGATATGTTACCTTCCATACATTTGAGGTTAAGCAATACCAAGTATTTCAGTCCCTAGTTCTATGGCTTTGTACTTGGTATAATTATTTATTGAAAAAGAACTCAATTATTTCACCCATGTCCTGTCTGTCTGCATAAGACAATTCAAAATAATAGTATGGAACATGAGGTTTTCAGAAAGTCAATAGATGTCTGCTTGAATATGTTTCACATAATGTGAGAGTCTTGGAAAAGGGAACTCCAACCACGACACTGTGTAAAAACCAAAATACTTAACATTGAGGCACTGATTTGGAGTAACTGCATGCTATGGAAAATTATCTGAAATTTTAAATGTAGGGTATATCAGCACACAGATTTATAAAAATCCATAGCAATTCCTTGGGTAAGATTTCCCTAAACCACTACCACTAGATCTTATACATTGGTGCTATTCACCTACTCTACTCCCAGATTTTCAATTGTGCTAAAAGTATAAGCTTTAGTATACTTAAAAGTCAATAAATAAAATAAATCAGAGTATTTATTCAGTGAAAAGAATAACTATGAGAATGAGATATTTGTCATTGGCACACACAGGGAATCTCAGCACATCCATTAAGTCAGACAACTGTTTTCTGTCTTTGATTCATCCTGTTGCTTTGGATAGCCTTTCACTGAGCATTTCTCTTAGCCACAAATGCTAAATTATTAGTTGACGTAAATCATTATTAATCAGAAAATGAAAGCTGAATATTTTAAGCAAATTGGAGAGGTGATCTGTCTTACATTTTCTGTGTTTGAATTGATTTAATAATGACATCATGTTTTTTTTCTGCTCTTGTGTCTTAATACTATGGAACTCATCATACACATAGAACACGGATTATCATGATTCATGAAGATATTGTACACTAAATCTCTATGAAGATTAATCTCTCACCTACTAACATTCTAAATACCTGAATGAGGGAAAAAGCGTAAAAGAGTGTGTCTAAAAACGCCACAGATATATGCCTTTAATCAAACACCTGCAGGTCATTCCTTATCTACACGCAAACCTAGGGAGTTTCTGTAGCTTCAAGAAAATGCAAATAGGTGAAAACAGTGCCGAGTCTTTTGGAAAGAACTACTAGGTACATTTAATCCTGCATCATAACACAGACAGACTTAAAAAAGATGGCTCATCCTAGGCGGGAATTTTTTCCCATAGATATACAGCACTGGCCTAGACAGGGCAAGAACTGTGAGGACAGAGTCTGGAAGGCATGTGTCACATAAACCCCAGATGCTATGGCAGTGTAGATGATTGTGGTTTGGCATCATTTCAATGTATGCAGGGAGAGGACTCCCTTTTTGGCAAATGATTTGAAGTGGGAGGGAAAAAAAATCTGCATTGCAGTCAGAGCAGACAAGAGGTAACTTTTCTACATGAGTCTTGTTACATTTGGAAGATTGTTTCCTACAACAGAGACTCTTCAACATTTACTTGTGACCTCCTTTTCACTGGAATCTTTTTTTTTTATTTGAATCTGTTAATTTATGTATACAAACAATATACAAACCAAACATTTACGGACAGAATATCATGAAGAAATTTCTTTTAAGACATTTGTTGTACTATATGGAATTTTACCGTTAATTAAAGACAAAATCAAACATGCTTTTTAATGTGTTTATATGTTTAATTATTTTCATAGTGAACTAAAACTTGGATGACTATTTCATACTGGAGGAAATTTCAAAGTTCAAAAATAAACCCATAAGTAGGGTAGTGACACCATATCAAACTCCCAATATACAAAGTTGGTAAAAACTGTAGGAGTACAAGTTTTTCATGAAATTTGCTTGCATTAAGTTCTTCACAGAGTGAAATTTACTATCATATAGGGTAGTAACATTATCTATCTTAACTCTCATTACAAGTAGCATAGAGAAACTATTGATCTACTTTCCAGTCTTTGCAAAGAGCACAAATAAGCTAACCACAACCATTCATCAAGAAGAACCATTAGTTAGTTTGGGAGCTGAAGTAACAGGCCAACTAGAACTCATTGCATCTGAAGAAGAATAAGGTCTCTTAAAGAATTATAAGGTGACAAATTATACTGAAAATGTAAAAAGACAATTGAAAAAATTTTTATAAGGAAGGTAAGGTTAACAAGGATTATGAACTATTTATGTGTGGGAATACCGACATGCAGAGAAACACAAAATAAGAAAGTATATGGGACAGAGAGAGGTCTAGGCAGTTAAGACTGTGTACAATTCTTGTAGAGGATCCAAGTATCTTTTTAGCTACCCACAAAAGGTTGATAACAGTTACCTCTATCTCCAGCTCTAGCAAGATCTGAGGCTTGACCTTCAAGTTCACCTACACTCATGTTCTTATGCAGTAGCACAGACAAATGCAGGAATTAAAAATGTAAAAGATAATTAGAAAGTGTGTGTGGATAAGAAATTAATCAACAGAGACAGAAATGATACAGTGTATCTAGAGGATCACAACAATGAAACAAGACCCCACAGACATAAAGTCATGTCTACGTTTTACTAATTGATGAAGGGTGTGGTGCAGTAATGGGAAATGGGACTTAAAAGGTAATCTGTGGACAGATCACTCAGGCACTAATTCAATAGTCAGATATAGCTATTTCCTAAATACAGCTTTTCTTATCACCTAAGAGAAGTCAATCACTAAGGTTCTATGTTATAAAAGGAAACTGGGAAATTCTTTATTAATTTTACTGGCTAAAACACCAAACTAAATACTATAGCTAAAATTTTGTTGTTATGGGACACATCAATCCTGACCTTAATATGCTTTGAATATACTGGGAAATATAAAAGGCAGGGAAGTGCCATACCAAGTACAGACATGAACACAAAAAGTAAATTTTTGGTATGGTCTGGGTCAACAGCGAGATCATGGAGAACTTCAAGGAACATATACTTCTGCTTAACCCTGCAAAAAGAGCAGAACTTTGATAATTCCAAAAAAACTATCAAACGATGTCTCAGTGTGACAGGGGACATTCACATAGTGTGGGAAAGCAAAGTACAAGTGAAGCTTTTTAAAAAAAAGCAGAGCGTAGGTGGAAGTGTGCTCTCTCCTCCTGCCACCAGGGTTAGACAAGAAGGGAAGCAGGGGAGAGCAGAGAGGATGGTTTGAAAGTGTTATGGCATTCTCTATGGGAAAAAGATCATAAGTAGCATTATGAATCAAGGAAGAAAGTACTATGCCCAATACACAAAATCTCAGAAAGGAAGTGGAGAAGTATCATTCTTGGGTTGTTCTATCAACAAGAGAGCTTCCTTCTGTCGTGGGTAGCACTGGGAAGCACACCTTTTTGCTTATCTAAGCATGAACTCAATCAGCCATCCACGCATTCAATAAACAGAGATCTGCAATCTACCATATGCCACCAACTGGGCCAGATTCAAATAAAATGAACAACTCAAATAACGAGAAATTACAGGCTACTGAAAACAGGTGCTAAGGAAGCAATGAACAATGTGTCATAAGAAACTGATAACTTCCCTGAAAGGTCCGGATGATAGGGCTTCATTTGGTTTAAGTTTTAAGGCAGGTTCCATAAAGGAAAGGATGATTTAGTTAAAATATAATAGACAGAAGCCTGGAGAGAAAGAGTCTATCTGTGTCTGTATTTCAAGCAGAAGGAAGATGCTGAAGAAAAAGCCTAGAGGAGAGCCATGGCTGAGAGTCAGGGGCAGGGCTTTGTGAATGGCCAGGGGTTAGAGGAACACAGGGGTCTAGAGAGATCCAGCTTTATTGGCTGTTACTAGGGTTTATAAAGTTTACAGTCACTGAAAATTATTGCATCTGAACAACAGTGTGTGATCCAGTTTCTTTATTTCACACTCTATAGGAATTCTACTTTAGTTTACTCTTGGATGTTAAGGGTTGTCCACAGTAAACACACATTTTCAGATAAGGAACAATAGCTATAAAAAGTGTGTTAAGAACATTGGACTTTAAGGCGGCAGTTTCTAAAGCAGAAACTCCAGTCCCTTCAGACTTTTGTCAATGAGAAGGAGGAAACATAACTTTTCATATCACAATTGCTTTTTATTTAATATCTTAATATATTTTATATTTCATAAAATTGTTTAAGACATAAGATGTCTTTCTCTGATGTAATACGTTGAGTAAAGAAGATGCCAGGAGGGGCATAGCTATCTCTGCTTCACACTTACAGCGCTCTTCCATGCTTCTTTGACAGCTACATCCTGTAACCACCATTTCAGTCATATGCTCCTTTCTAAAGTTAAATTGAGAGGAACGTCTCAGGATAAAGGCTGAACTTAAGCATCCCGCTCATAGGTATCTTCTGTGATTCCAAACAACTCAACTAAAATATAAACTTTTTTATTCTTATTTTAAAATATGTTTCTGAAAACTTACTTTTTTGAGAAGGTCGCCAGCAGTCAGCTTTGAGGGGACCAGGGAGCCAAGAATAAGCATAAGCCCTACAGAAGGTCTAGAAAGCAGTGTATCACAAAGGAAACTTGCTCCTTTCTTGTTTTCCAGCTGGTCAGCTCTCCTCTTTTAATGTAATATATTCAAGTGGAACAGTATATAGGATATCACGGTGACCTTTTTTTTTCTTTTGCAGACTTGACTGACACCTTCTACATGGACATATATATCCGTTTCTGAAAGCAACAATGGGAGGGAGAAGACAAGGGAGAGCTTTGATTCTCGGAGGACATTTGAATGTGTGGTCATTCAACTCAAGAGGCCCACTGGACCTGGAACAGGTCACAGGTTGAGCCAGTGTCAAAGGCAGGATCTGCAATGAAAAAGTCTAGAAAACCCAGTGATAGCTTGGGGTGGACAGGAGCTTTGTGAGCAAAATCTAAAACCAAAAAGAAAAAGCTTCTGCGTCTTCAGCAGTGACATTATTTTCCTGAGTAAATGCGGAGCTATTTATTGTGGCACAGCAGGTTCTGGGTAAGCAGATGAGGAGAAGAGCGGGAATCTGTGTTGCAGCCACTGGCACTGGTTTGCAGAGAGCAGATGCATTGAAAGGAAGATCTAATGCAGTGTAATATGTATCTGTGTAATTTTGTGAGAATAAAGAAGAATAATGTATAATTTCACTGGAGAGAAATTTTTTTTTTAAAGAATTTATTTATTATGTATACAACATTCTGCCTTCATGTATGCCTGCAGGCCAGAAGAGGGCACCAGATCTCATTACAGATGGTTGTGAGCCACCATGTGGTTGCTGGGAATTGAACTCAGGACCTCTGGAAGAGCAGCCAGTGCTCTTGACCACTGAGCCATCTCTCCAGCCCCCTGGAGAGAAATTTTTTGATGAGGAAATGTAGTAATAAGGAGCGGCGGGGCTGCGTACCCAACACCCCAGCCGCCTGGCTCGGCTAGCTTATCCCCCGAAATAATTACACGGACACTGTATTCATTTAATCACTGCTTGGCTCATTTCTACCTGGCCTCTTCTAGGCTAACTCTCGCACCTGGACTAGCCCATTTCTTATCATCTGTGTAGCACCCGTCTTACCAGGAAGATTCTAGCCTCTGTCCATCCTGGGTCGGAGCTTCATCGCGTGTGTCTGCCTGGAGCAGGTAGCATGGCGTCTCTCTCTGAGGTGTCTGCTCCGGAGAGGAGAGCTGTCGAGTCTGACCTCACTTCCTCTTCCTCCCAGCGTTTTGTTCTGTTTACTCCTCCCACCTATCTCCTAACCAATGAGAGCCAAGCAGTTTCTTTTATTTTAACCAATGACCTTCCTCCATCAAGGAAAATTTGGTATTTAAATAGTAAGAGGGAAGACAGGCATGGTGGCACAGAACAGTGGGTATTACCAAGGCTGCTAATGGCACTAAGTCCTAGGGTACTGTCCTTTATCATAAATGTGAAAGTAAAAGATAGAGAGATTTAATAAGGCAAGAAATGGTGTAAATATAAACTCCATATATTGTACACCACTACACATGTGCACAAACATGTATATGAGTGTAATATATAAATATGTATATATATACATATATATATTTGGGTATTGTATGTTGTATACACACACAGATGTATTTCAAAGGTTCCAAAAACCAAAATCATGTGGAGCAGTAATGAAACCACAATTGTCTAGGTAAACCATAAATGATAGTGTTTATTTTGAAAATTCTACGATCAAATGCAGGACCTTGAAAACACTAGGGAAACACTCCCCCACGAAGCTACGTGGACAACTCTTCACATAAGATACGAAGGTCAGCTGATTGGAAAGGCAGCATTCACAGACTAGAACCTGGTTGGGGGCACGACGGTCATCTGAAGTCACTGGAAAAAGTCAGTGATTCCAAAGAGACTCATAGATGTGGAAAGTGTGAGAGCTTTTAAAGATAATTGCTTTTTAAACATTCATTTAAAGTGTCAACTATCAATAATTGATCTTCTAATAAACAGCTGGGACTGAATCTGCATGAAGCTTTGAGTGGACATCGCGGCAGAGAAATGCAAAGGGTCACTGTCTTTCAGACCTGTTCTTAAAAGCTGCTACCGTGGACAGGAACGGCATTGCCTATGGGTATTCCTGGCAGAGGAGCAACAGTACACAGACAGTATTGTTGAGAAGAGCTAGCACTGACCAGATTGCCAACAACTGATAAAAGAAAAACAAGAACCAAGCAGATCTGTCCGAAGAGTTAATCCTAATAGCATGACACTGTTGGTTGCTACTAAAACTGGCAAGAGTAGGGGTTGGGAAGATGGCAGAGCACTCGCAAGGTGGGCATGAGGACTGAGCTCAGATTCTTAATATTTGCATAAAATATGGCAGACACAATAGCATGCTTGTAGCCTCGGGGGCTGGGAGGAGATCTTTGGGAGTAAGCTTGCTAGCTAGCTAGTCTAGCTGACATTTGGGAACTATGGGTTCAGTGAAGGGCCCCGCTTTCTAAAGTAAAATGGGCAATAAAATAGAGGATGATACTCACCAAATATTACCTTCAGACCTCCAGACACACATAAGACCATGTATCCCCACACATGTGCCTCTACTATGCAAACACACATACGTGTACTTACGCTACACACATCAAAAAGCAAAAATTGATTAAATCTTTTACATGAAAATATTCATAGTAAGAAAGGATCTCTGGATCATGAATTCCTTCAGATTATCTGAGTTCTCTTCTTTTGCTTGCTCTTGTTCACTTAGAACCCCAATATTTGCAAATTCCGAGGGATGAGGCGTGCAGTTGCCCACTTCTGACACAAGAGCAAGTGGAGAGTGAAGAAGATGGCAAGGATGGGGAAGGCACCCATGGGAGTATTCATTCTTTTCCTTTGAGATAGCTTTATGTTACTATGCAGAAACTGAGCCCTATTCTTCAGGGCTTGGTTGTAGAGGCACGGGCTTATCCTCACTAATCACTTTCTTTGGCTCGGATGGTCTCCTTTAAACAGTTCTGGAGTAGGCTGGTACTTCTTTTAGAGGCAAGCAAGAGGTCTGAAATTAATTGAGTTCAAGCAATATATTTATGTAAATGGTGCTTGTATTTTTACATGAAAACTCAAAGCCAGATATTCAAAACGAGTATCACGTTTGTTTTGACTGCCAACTGAAAACAGACCACCACCACGTCTCCTTCTAGAAGTAGCCAAGCATAACAAGAAACATAAGCAACCCCAAAACCACACATAAAACAAATCCTAAGGAATGTATGCAGAAGCTAAATAAACAGTCGAGGTCACCAAACACATGCACTGTCAGGAAAAGGGGAAAGAAATCTATGGAAAAAGAGAAGCCACCTGCCAATTTCAAATAATTCAACTCCAGGAATTGACTGTGGTGAGCCTCCTTGCTGATCCGAGACAGTCCCTATTCAGACTCTCTAGACTTTGAACATTAGCAAAACAATCTCAAATTTCATGCAGCGCAGAGCTTACCATGCAGGTGTTATCATCAAGACTTCAATTTAATATGTGTCCTTGCCCTATTGAGAAAACCATGGCTTGTTTGTGGTGTCTCAAGTTTGGTAAAACAAAACTCAAACCATCCAGCCGATTCTCTGTTCCCTTCATGTCCATTTAATTTGTCCATTTGCTAAATTACTTCTGAAATTGACAGGAACTTATTATTTGACAGTTCTCCCTGTAATGTGGAGAGAAGAAGCCAACTAGAGTCTTAAAGGAGTTTCAAAATAACTGCTACATATTTTAGATTTTTCAGTGATACTTGCCAGTTTATTAATCCAAAGCAGATCTCAAGTCTAGAGGACACATTAGTCCCACCATCCACTAGGGTGATGTCAGTTGCTGAAGTTTGATCAGTGAAGAAGAAATAACAAAATTTAAGTATTTGAAACTCTTTTTTCAGTAAATGCTTTGGCAAAGTCTGAAGGAAGCTGAGATGATGGGAAACTTGGTAGGTTAGCAGGTGTAACAAACAACAACAATCTAGATGAAGGAAGGTGTATTTGTTGAAGCACAGTTTTCGGTAAGATTCTCATAGCATTAAAGTCCCAGGGACAGAAGTTTATTTACTAGAGGCTTAACATGAGTAAAACAAACAAGAATTAAGGGTTTCATGGGTAGAGATGTTCAAGATACTTCTGGAGACAGGTCAATGACAAAATTCTAATCCATTTAATTAGGTAGGGGTGAAGAATTTCAGCTCGAATAAGAGTGAGGACTAGTTTATCAGGGTATATCTCAGGAAGGAAGTGAGATCCAGAATTCAAAACAAGAGATCTGATCACTTACACTAGAAATTTCTGAGCTAGACCAGGTGAGAGTTGCCATAAATATTATCTAAATACAACTAAGTACTGCCCTATAGATAATGAGCTCTTGGTTGTCTTTCTAAAAAAAGGGTCTGAGGATTAGCAATGAGCCTACTCTCAAAGGGAGAAGGAGTAAGAAACCACTGGGAAAACCCAAATAAACTTTTTTCTCCAACACTTAACACTGTATGAGGTGCTAGAAAGGCACCAAGGGAATTTAGAAATATAAAATGATTAAAATTGGGCAGTAACCCCCACAAATGTCTTAATATCTTACAGGTGATGGGAACCCAAAGTGATTACAGTTATATACCTGGATAGTTAGTTATGCGTGCCCTTTGAAAAAGGCATGCGAGGGCAATGGAGTTGACAGAGGACTACTTCCGTAGGTGGTCTCAGGCTTTAGAGCGCTTTAGTAAAGCATTCTTAAATTTAGCTCTTGTATTTTTGAGGCTTAGACTTCATTACCCTTAATGTCATCCCTCAAAATCAAGCAACATATGTTCTCATCACTAATAGGTTCTTCAGCAGGGCCGTCAGTTTCATATGACTGCCTCTCATCTTGTCATGCATCTCACAATTATTCATTGCACACACACACACACACACACACACACACACACACACGTCTACTGAGTATAGAATGGGAGAAAGATTTTTTTCAAAAAATGAATGGGGTTGACTTCTTGAGCATGTGGCATTTAAAATACTACTAATTCATTAATAACTTCTATGTCTCTTAAACCGCTGTTCATTTACTGTGGGCTAAATGGGTGAAAGCTGGAGTTAAAACAATGCTAATGCTTCCCCCTCAGCCCTGCCACCTGAGGCAGGCAAGAAATCTGACCCTCCCCTTCACCAGCTGAAGCACTCGGGAAGGCAGGCCCTGAACATCACCTGGGCAGCACTGTAGAGTTGGCCCTGCTGGTGTAGGTGTGGGTGAGCCAACCCTGAGTGCTGGAAAGCCGGAGAACCTGCCCAGCTCCTTGATTATTGCTGAAAAGGGTAAGCTAGCTGTGACAATGCAGCATACCTTACTCTGGGGATGAGGAAAAGGGAAAGCTGGTGGACTGACCATCCCTGCAACTACCCAGGTCCAGAGCCAGGGTGATGAGCTGGCTCACGCTCCCATCCACCCCATCTGCTGGAGTATATGAATGGGCCCATGCTTCAGATCCAAAGCAAAGGGATCTCCTCGACACAGGGTAACAACAATATATCCAAGAAGAGCCCCAGTGAGGACCCAGCATCAATAGGGTAACAGAAAAAAGGACTCTCAAAGCAGACCAATGACTTTGCAATGAACACTTGCAAAAAAAAAGATATGTGGACGAAAGGGTGTACTCTGTGACAATTTTTTCCTTTTCTTTCTTATTTTATTTTGGGAGGGAGGTGGTAAGGCAGAAGGCAGATACAAATGGATGGGAGATGAATGGGATCAAGTTTCATGATATAAAAGACACATAAATAAAAAATAAAAAATGCTAATAAGCTATATCTAAAGAAATTGGGAAGGCTACAGAAGACAAAAAAACTTAAGTGACAGTCTATTTTAACAAGACACAGGCATGTACTGTAGAACTCTGGAATTTGAATATAATCACCTTCCCAAAGCATCTGTGACCATATGCATAGAACCCTGAAGACCGACTCTTCTAATTTTCCTCACCTAGGTCGGGATGGGAAGAGTCATTAGATTCCCAAACAAAATGTCAGCCTCTCCACCTTGCACCTTTTAGCGAGACAAATGTAATGTTGTTACGCTACGTGTGGCTTCCTGATCTTGGTGCATAGAAGGCAAAAGGCTAATGAACGAGTGATACTCCCTGTATTAGTTCATTGTTGCTGGGATAGAACGCCATGAATAACAGCAACTTAGTGAGTAAAATGTTTATTTTGGCTTCCAGTTCTCAGATGGACTCTTAATCCATTGTATTGGGGAGGCATGGTGGAACGTGGTGGCAGAAGCAGAAAGCTGGGAAACCACATTTCACTCCCAGTCACAAAACAGAACGAACGAGAGTAACACGGTGCTTCAAAGTCCCAGAACCATCCAGGATGATGTACTTTCCCTATCATGGTGGTACCTGCTGCCTATCTTCTCCAGACACTACCACCAACTGGGTTACAAGTGTTCAAATACCTGAGCATATTCAAGCCATTACACCATGTATATAGTCACCCACCTTACTGTGATATCACTGCTTTGGAGTCCTGAGAGTGTCCCTTCCCCATGCTCTGTACTCTGAGCTCACTAGTTTTGCCAAGTTGGACTTTGGTGGACCTTGGTCTGTCCTAGGTGATAAGTTGACTTAAGGAAATCCCATGGGGTGATAGTACTCTTTACCTGTGGATTGATGTACTGGTTATGATAGTGTATGCCTTTGCTAAAACTCCTAAGTAAGCACAGTTAAAGGTATAAAATGGGGTAAATTTCACATGCACTTAAGTTTTAATAAAATTTGAACGATCAAGAATGTACATATATAAGAACATGTATACATGCTTTTGATGTTTTATTTTAAAGTTCTACTAAAAATGTGAGGTTGGCTAATCCTGGGACATATGCATGGATTCCCTCAAGGCATTCCAATTAGAAGTTGGCACTTGAGTGGAAAGGTCAGGTGTAATCACAGCTGCGGCGACAATCGTGAGATTAAAAGCGTGTGGAAAGACGAAGCAATTCTAAGAATTCAAAGGAAATTAACTCAGGTGCAAGGAAAAGAAACAAAATAGAAATGCAGAGAAAAAACAGAGAGAACTGTGTTTGTGGGTGCCATGGCATAAACTTCCTCTTCCCATAAGCATTGTTTATTGTTTTTGAGTTGGTGTTCATGCCAAAGAGACTGCTCACATGCAAGTCTCATTGAAGCCAGTGATTAAAATTGTGTTAAGACAGAATCAGGAGGTCCCAAACCAGAGCTTTACCCAGAATACACAGAGCCCATCCTTTAGGGACAGGCCTCTTTGGGATTAGTTTTCAAATGATTAGGATCTACTCACCTTCATTGTCACTGAGTCCTCAACTAAGAGATCTAGTACATTTAAATAAAGACACTTTCAGACTTCACTGATCATGTTTGATGCTCTTTGTGGAGACAGACCAAAATCAGATCTTCCAGCCTTAGTATCTTTATTTCTAGGACTATACAAAGGCTTTCCCTAGTAACACCAGCTATTTAGACAGATTTTAATTGTTGCTGGAGATACTTGATATTCACTTATTACTTAACATATTCATTTCCAACAACCAAGGTAATAGAATAAGGAAAAAGGAATTACTCTATGAAAATTAATATAGAGGACTGGGGAGATGATTCAGTAGACAAGAGGGCTTGTTGGGAAAGCAGGATGAAATGGCTGGAATCTTTAGCATCTACATGAAGAGCTGGGTGGTCTTCCTTTGGGGGGCAGAGGGCAGAGTCACTAGGACTTGTCAGTTTCCAGTCTGGTGCAGGTTAGCAAGCTTTCAGGTGTTAGCTCAGGAAATAAAGTAGAGAGTCGTGGAGCAGGCCTGCCCTAAGTGTGGCCTGGTTATTTATATAGGAAGAGATACCTCAAATAGACAGTTGACTTGGACCTTAGGAAATTATGCCAATTGGGAAAATGCTAGATTTGATTTTTCTTTAAAAAAAAAATCAAAATTCAAGATGAAGTATCACAGCTAAGTAGTTGTAACCAAATGAAAACTCTTAAAAATATATTTTAAAAATACTATTCCAATGGTAGTCTTGAAAAATAAATTAATATGGAAAGCTTAAGATGTCCTGCAAATTCATATTCAATCATCTTTATAAAAATATACTTGTGATTAGATCACTTATTACCTAGTAACAACAGTATATTGAAACATGAACAACTACGTTATCTCTACCAAGTTGGTATTTCATATGTAGTAACCGTACCCAGGCATTTACAACATCATTAGGAATAATGACCGTAATATTTTTTGTAACCCCATTCATTAAAGGGTTTTCCTTAGTTCATCAATGGATATACTTTGTACCTCTATTTTGTCTATTGTTACTAATATGACAATGGCTATAAAAATATAGATATATTTATGCATTTAAAATCATTAGACACATATTAATATCTTTAAAACGCAATTGCAAAGATGTAGAAAATCATATATTACCAGAATTCTTATTGGATAAAATAGAAATGTTTTTAAAATTAGCACTGAAAAAATCTACCAGAAAAACACTGAAACCATAAACTCATGCTTTGAATTCTAGGCCTCTGTGTAAAAATACAACGACTTTTATATTATAAGTCTTCGGAATAAACAGTTTATTTCGGATTTGATAGAAGATGAACATGGTAAACGATAGTGACTTATCTTCATATATGTGAGGTATTCCACCATAGGGCTACATCTCCAGTCAAAGAATATTGATGTTTAGAGCAGAAGACACTGCTAAAATCATTAACAAATCATAGCAGTACTCTGTCAGGTAATAAGATGCCCAACGCTGTCCACAGCTTGTGGGAGGCAAATGCTTTTCAGATGAAACAGTGCCTATCGCTGCTGGTTGGAGAGGGTTAAACGGAAAGATGAACATTTAGCTTGGTAAATTGGTTGGGTGTGTCTTCTACCGAGAGCAAAGGAATCTAGTAAGAGACAGAGTAGAGAGATTAGTAAGATTTTTTTTTTTTAAGAAATGTTTTGGTAAATCATCAACTTGACATTGGAAATAGAGTAGGGCTAGGCCAAACTAAGGCAAGAGTTACAATGCCGTTACCTAGATATATGTCAGGAAACGAGAAGAATTGCAGGAAGAGGAGGTAGCATTCTCGAAACATCAAGGTAGAAGGCAGATAAGGGAAGAGATTCCTACAAAGTTGCCAAGAATAGTAAGAGAACAGGAGAATGAGATTTAGTATGGGAGCTGCCAAAGAAAGCATAAACCAGAGACCTAGCACTCATCCGTGGTCCGGAGGAATTTCAGAAAGGAAAGAGAAAAATGAAAGGTGCTTTAATCCGAAAATTAAGTTCCTGGCACCTGGTGAAGGTCTCACCATGAAGAAGAACCTTAGTCACTATTTGCTGCAGGCATGTGCTAAGAAACTACTGCTATATCACTTTATCATGTGTTTGCCGATACAGTGGCAATGTAATGGACACAATAAAGCTGGAAAAGAAAAACAAGGATGATAAACCTACAATGAACCAGGTTCTGTGCCAAGAGATCTCCTGTCTCAGTGACAAAGAGATTATATGTTCTCTGTACTAACAATAACAACAAAACACAGCAACAGATAATCTTACGTGCATGGTACCACTTAACCACCAGCTGAGCAGCGTCCCCCAGCCAGCCCCTGCCTTTCTTGCTCATGGTTAGATTTTGAGAAATTGCAAAGACATAAATAAACTGACACTCAGAAAATTTAAAACAGCTGTCTCGAGGGCTGTGTCATAGTCAGTGCAGCATTTGTCAGCGACTGGGTTCACCTCTACGGTGTAAGGGTTTGAGCTCTCTAGTCTTCCAGGTCTCTGGAAAACTTTTGCATACGTTTCACAGTTCCTCTAGCAACAGAAAACCACTACTAAAATTTGACAAGTGGATGTATAAATTGCTTATGAAATTTTTAAACTAACTCAGGTAAAATAAGTCATCTAAGGTCCCCTGCCCCCAAGTGATGTTTTTATAAAGGTACCAGAGCCTAACATGAATTCTAGGACATGAATTCAAGTATAGAACCATGCAAGATTGTCAAAGGACTTGATTAAGGATATCTCACGAGAGCTCCCTATAGTTTAGATAGTGGAAATGGTGCACAAAGCAGGCTTGCTTAACGAACTTCCCCATATTAAAGCACCATGCTCACTCACAGTTGATTTTTAGAACAATCTAAAGTAGGGAGATTAACTTCACTATGAAAGACTAGAACACAGGCTTTCTCAAAATTTCACTAACACTCTTAAGAAGGTCTGTTACCTTATGGAAATCAGTTGAACGTTTTGATGGAAGTCATAATTTTTACATCTCTACAAACGTTTCTGAGTTGTACTCACAACCCTTTGGGAGTCATACCAGTGTAAATTCGGGGACAGAAATAGTGCAGATGTTCTGAAGTTGGAAGACATATTGTCTGGGTGATGACATGTTTGGAGAATTTGTGATTGGTTGATACTCTGAGAATCAGTGGCTTTGCTATCAGGCTTTGTTGACTCTCCATGGGAGGCCTTAACCTTTCTGAGGACTGGATGGTGGCCAGGATTGGGGAGAGGTGGTGAAGGAGCCTGAGCAGGGGAGGGAGGGGGAACTCTGTAGCTGGTATGTAAAATTAATTTAAAAAATTAAAAAAAGAATCATTGGCTCATTAGGATCCACGTACCTTCCTTGTAAATGTGATGGTATCGCATTTACATTTTTTAATGTTTTGTTTTCTTTAAGATTTTAATAATTACATCATTTCATTCTCCCTTTACTCCCTATTTCCCTTCCCATGTACCCTCCTTTTCTCTCTTCCATCTTTACTTGTCCTTACATGTGTGTGTGTGTGTGTGAGTTTGTGTATTCCTAAATAAATAAATAATACCTGATCCGTTCATAGAAGGTTATTTTTATGTGTATATTTCAGGGCTGACCATTTGGTATTGGACAAACAACGGTGTGCTCTTTTCTGGGGAAGACTACTTCTACAGCTCTCTGCAGTCCTTATTTACCTATAGTTCTTTGTTTAGGGTTGAGGTCTCTTGAGCTTTTCCCAGTCCATGTCAGCATGCCCACTGCTGTCATCCCTGTTCAGGTTATGTTTAGGTATTCATGTTGGATAGACATCATGGGCTTAGCCTCTCTGACATTTCTAGGACAAAATCTCATAGCAGACTTCCTTTTCCTTTGGCTTTTAGAATCTGTCTTTTCCCTCTTCCATAACAATTTCTGGGGTTTAGGAAAACACTAAACATCACAATAGCTCAGTGCTGGGGAGAACCAAAACTATCTGCTCTGTATGTATGTGAAGATATGGCTTTCAAAGATTTACATGTGATGACTATGTATATATATATATATATATATATATACACACATATATGCATTCCCAACAAAAAACACACTAACAAGCCCCAGCCTACATGACTTGTAGTAACCAAATTCTTAAAATGTGCAATATTTTCATGATAAATTAATTTGTATGAAGGACCGTCACAAAAAAAAAAACAACACAAATCACAACTCTTAGATTATCAATATACCTAAGCTTTTAATTTCATCTACTTAAAAAACCATGGAAGGAGATTGCTGGAGCGTAGAAGTTCCAGGCCACCTGACTAAGACAACATAGCAAGATCAGGTCGAATGAATGAATGAATGAATGAATGTATGAATGAGCAAGTGGGAACCAAAGATCTGTGAGGTTGCTATACAATAAGAAAGTTTAAAAAAAATGGGTGATTTAACAAAGTCAGACTTTCATTTATAATGAAAGACATACATAGAGCAGAATGTTTGAAATGGTATTTAAATATTCTATATATCCTGAAAAAACAAAGCTTGTAAACACCACATCGTGACAGCATGATCAGTGACAAGTGTACAGTGAGATTTAAGCTTCAGCATTTAATAAAGGAGGTGTGCGAGTTTCTTCCTAGGAGCTTATGATAATCTCAAATAATAGTGTGCTTCACTGGTTGAGAACTCATGCGAAACTGCTGAGAAGTTACCGAAACTAGATTTTACACTAGTATATGCAAAGGGTAGTGTCTGTAAACGATTTAACTGAAGCAAACGTCTTCTATATTCCTTTTCATTATTTGTTGTTGTTGTTGTTGATTTGTTCTTAAAGGCAGGGTTTCTCTGTAGTTTTGGGGCCTGACCTGAAACTCACTCTGCAGACCAGTCAGGCTTCCTTTGAACTCACAGAGATCCACCTGCCTCTGCCTCCCAAGTTCTGGGATTAAAGGTGTGCACCACTACTGCCTGATTTCATTAATACTTATTAATTTTTCTAGAGCACACCCCATAATTTTTAATTATTATTTACTCTGCATATTAATCAGTTAACCATAAGTTAAATGCTGTGCTATGAAAAGAATGCATTTTCTCCTTTGGTTTTTAAGCTTCAAGGGTGCATAATTTGTTTTGAATAGGCTTAAAAACTTGAAAATAAATAAGATGAGGAAGAGTTTTTATTATGATAAGAATATGACTGGTGCCTAGCCATTTAATGCGTGCTTTTGCATCAGAAATACCAAGAGTTTTTGATTTGCTTATTTCCTCCATCATCATAGAACAAACAATACAGTATAAATGTAGACAAATCATATTTTGAGGGTTAGATAAACTTAATAGTCTAATGTCAAAGCTTATAACATTTAAATTAAATTAAAACCTTAATCTGCCCAGTTAAAAGAGAATATACTTACTTTCTATTATACTAAGGACCTACATGTAGAATATAACAATTATACATGAGTTAAGAGATTATTTTAAAGACCTGATAGTATAGTATTTCTTGAAATAATATGCATAAAGTTCTCTCCAATTTCTTCTGAAAAAATAGGTAATTTCTCATAATTTTAACTAGTATATTTAAAAATTAAAACAATACTTTATGGTTTTAAACTCAATCTTCAGCTCTAACTTTAACTTCAGATATAACTTTAATGCAGTCAACATTATTACATTATGCTTGGAAAGAATCAACTTGGCCTACTTAAAAATACCTTTATTTAAATGAATACTAATGCCTTTAAAAACATTGAGCAGCCCAACTTGTATTTCAAATGAACTGAGACAATAGGTTCAAAAGGTCACGGACATACATTTTGATTATTTGATGCACTCTCTTCAACTATTCATTTGCGATGTTCTTTTACGGGTTTGATTGTGTTTAAAGAAGTTTTTTTTTTAATCATAAAGAATTCTCATAGCTTTTCGTTCTTTGCGAACCTGGTCTCAAACACATTATTTAACTGCTGTGCGTTACAGAAAGTGTTTTGCTTTGGAAACACTTCAAACAAGGCAAATTCCACAGGAGACAGGGCTGCTGACTAACTCATCACAGCAGTGTGACCTCTTGACCCAAACCTTCCAGAGCGTGCATCACAAAAGCCCCCTGACACCTGTCATTTTCAGAGATTAATAAAAAAAAAAGAGCCTATACAATAACAAAATGCTGCTTGTGCAGAAAGACAGGAGATTACACACTTTTCTAAAATTTCCATCCCACTTCCTCAAACACACAAACACACACATTTTAGTTTTGATCTGCATTTTATGTTAAATTCCAGAAAAGTTAGAATACTAAGATGTCAGTCCTGATTGAGTTCATGTCTTTACCATTATTCGGTCTCAACACGAGTGCTGTTCAGAGGTCTGTCTCATAGGTTCCATAAATTAGCCAACTCTAATGTTTTAAATAAAAGTACACAGCAAGGGAAGACATACACTTTTTGTTATATTTATTAAATGTCTGTAACAGTCTCTCCTATAATGACACCAAGTTTCAAAGCAAATGCTTGCTTACAAAACATGCTGATATTTTCAAATAATTTAATGGAATATCTGAACTTGTCTAATTAGCCAATAATTTAACATTTTTGGAATCAAGCAGTATAGTTCCCCATGTATTTAATTTCAGGCTAATTAATAATTAAGATATACATACAAACCTAGTTGTTTTGTAGATAAGTTTGTGTGGAAAATGTATAATTGGGAAAGAATAAAATATAATAATAATAATAACAATAATATTTACATGGACTAAATTGTAGGGTGAAATGTGTACATCCAACCATATTTATTTATCAAAGCTTAATACATAGCAGGTTTAAAGTTATTCTTCAGTGGGAGTGTTGAGATACACATATATTTCAACGTAGAAAGAATGTCACAAATTTGAATATCAATGCGGTACATAGGTTATAGTTACAACAAATATGACTGACGGGACTAAAGCGCATTCTATATCATTGACAGAGCAGAGACTAAAGATAAATTCCTAAGAAAAGAGAAAGCTGGTAAATAACCAAGATATTCTAACATATGGGGAGTATCTTAGTGTAGACTGAGGGAAATCTGGCCTTAGGTCCAGGACTCAGTTTTACAGAACTCCCTTTCAATGGTGAGATATGAACATTGACTATGGCTTGTAATCTACATCTCAGTCAAGTCTTAGGAAAAAACTGCTCTTATTCGGAGCAATGTCTCTGGGGGAGGGAACTTAACACTATTACTTCATTACATTTAACATAATGAACTAAAATTTACCATTTATAGAAATAGACAATTGTTTGTATTCACAACTTAAAAGAAAACAAATGCAAGACTATTTGTGACTTTCTATAAAACAAATCAACAAAGTATAAGCCATATGTAACTCTAGGAAATATTACATTTTCTTTCTACTCTATTTTTATTCGTTTAAAATTATTTAAGTATAGTTTGTATAAGAAGTTAGTGATAATGAGAACTGAAACATCTATAGTCAATATGCAAGACACTGATCATGCCATACAATAATTCTTGTAGCTCTCATAACAATGACATGAGGATTAGGCTATTATTCCAGTTTTGGTGATAAGAAACCAGAACACAAGAGTGTAAAAGAATACATGCCCCTATTATCCACTTGTTGGAAACTTGTTTTGAACTATGCTGTGTGTTCATATTTTTCACTGTAGTTTACCAAATGTTCCCTTATCATTCTTTTCCAACTCATGCAATATTTCCCTTTACTTCTAAAAGCAGTTTAGAAAACCAATGAGTCCATTCTGAAATAAAACTAAATTCTTAAGCTATATCAAGGCATAAAATTGCAATTAAAATAAAATTAGAGATTTATAGTTTGGTGATTAGTGATGCCAACTTCACCCTCATAATTTAGAGATAACACAATGCTGGAGAATGGAGATGATCATTTCTTATCTAGATATCAAGGTGTCTAAATGATTATGCACTTTCTGATGGTACATTAGCAAATATTAATATGAAAGACCAGCCGCACCACAGTGTATGTAGTGGGCAAGAAAAACATTTGGAGCCAAAAAGGCATTAAACTCAAATCTAAATTTCATTTCTTCCTGTTTAAATTAGATATTTTACATTATTTAAATGTAATTTTATCACTCTTACTATATTACAGTGACGCCTGAAATACAGCTATTGTAGGAGACTGCCTGCAACTCGGGTACAATATAAACTAAGGCTTATAACTCAGCTTAAAAAAATTAGCTCACGAATCAAAGGAGATATAAAGACTAAGTCTCAAGCCCCATCTTTACTTACCAGATTTGCAAGAAATCCATTTGGCTTTTATTAATGTCAGTAGTTATTTCCAAAAATCATATTTTTATTTTTTTTAGACTCATAACTATTTCATTTGCCAGAGACTGACTTCTTTGCTGTTTATACCTTGCTACAGCATTTATAACAGAAATACAAATTATAAAATTACCAATAATGGGGCTTAAAAGCATTTCCTCTACAAGTTCACAACATACATTTATGAACTCTGCAACGGACTTGCCTATTTAAAATTTATTTAATACTTAGTCTATAAGTAACAGTGAAAAGAGCAAATGCATTCTTAAGACACACTTAATGAAGATTAACCTACATGCAGTCTTTTTAATGGGCTGGATTTACTCTGAAAGTTCTCTTCTAACATCTAGATGCAGTCATCCATTTACATTTAACAAAAGCTATTGTGCCTCTCCCATGTGAAAAGTCCTGGGACTTGAAGAAATGGTCCATCCAGAATACATGGATATGAAACAAATAAGCCAAGGTTCTTAATGCTACAGAAGAGATTAATATGATGAAAGTCCGTGCTTGTGTGCTCATGAGGAGTATACCAACTATACCTCACTGAAACACTTTAAGATCTAAAGAAAGAGTAGAAATACCATTTGCCTTGGGTGAAAGGCTAAAGAACTAAGGAGGAAGAAAACTCTAAGAGCCTGTTAGAAACAAGAGAACACATCTGAACTACAGAGAGTTTCATTGGCTGAGCAGGAAAAGGACAAGAAACTAAGTTATAGAGCTTAAACCAGGCTGTAGAGGACTGCCATAGGGAGCCTGGAGGGAAACCCCTAAGCTTCATCTGGTACAGTGGACTTTATTCCAAGTGTTCAGAGGAGACAGAGATGAAAACTGAATTGGCAAGGTTCAATTTGGAGATCAAATGAATGATCTGACTAAATGGTAAGGCACATGGGGAATCATGTTGAAGTGCTCAGTGGAAGAGGATGTGGGAGAGTCATGGCGGTTGGGGACACTGGACAGGGGACAGACAAATTGAGATGTTAGAAGGTGAAGTTGAAATGCCTGACAGTACACTGGACTGGAAGGATGAGGAAGACACAGGAGGGAAGTTTATGATCTTTCATCACTTGTGTCATGAGAAAAATGGGAGGCAATCAAAGAGATGATATCGGGCTGACGTAAGGATGATCTCTTGGGCTATGCTAGGATGGGCAGACTGGGAGATTTCTAAATGGAGACCATGCAGTACACACATTGCAATACAGTTATAATTATATTTTTATGAATTTATTTGTATATTCTTAAGTGGGAGTTTGGCTTTAGAGAGAACTGTTAATGTTAGTTTCATTATGTTATAAAGAATTATATAGAATTTAGATCTAAAGAAATTACAAACTCAATTTTATTATTTACTTTTAATATTATTTTAGTAAGTCAGTTTCTCCCTTTTATCTACATTTTCAAATATTGAAATCTCTATATTATTTTTCAGAAAATAAAAAAACGTTAATACTAAGACAGTATAATCCCCAGTATTAAAGATACTATCTATATATAGATTCCCCCAAATTCTCAGAAACTGAATAATAAGTTATTAAAATATAGTATACTATTTATTATACATAGTATGAATAGTATACGTAGTGTTACATGTAGTATATTATATATTTTAAAATTATTTGATGCTAGTATATTTTGGTAATACAATTATAAAAATAATTCAGCAGCAATTATGAAAATTACTAATGAATAGGAAAGATGTAATTCTATTTTGCAGGAAGTGTAAAAACGCAATTAAATCACTGATTTTTTAAAAGTAATTTGACATCATCTAAAGAAACTTATGATACAATTGTATGTATTTTAAAGGTATATTCAAAATATGTTGAGAAATTAAAATTTCTAACATAATATAAAAGGCTGAAAATTGGCCAGGTTAATTATATTGCATAAAAATATGAATTCATAGCCTATCATACTTCAGGATGGTGTGGAATCTAGTTATGTGATCAAGTTGATTACTGCATTCCCACAGGGCGTTCTCTGTTAGTGAGCAGCACCATTTGCAGAAGGGGGTGGGGTGTTATGACTGGGAAGATGCTCAGCAGGTGTGATTGCCATTAAGCCTAGCAACCTGAGTTTGATACCTAAGGCTCAAAGGTCATTGGTGAGAAGCAGCCACTAAAAGTTGTCTTCTATCCTAAGCCTGCCTTCTGTGGCTCAAATGCCATCCCTTAAATAAATAAATTAAAACATAAGAAACATTAAAAAATATTAGAATGGGCAATCTTAATATTTTGATGGAGTATCTTGCAAATAAATAGTGTATATTTCTTGACATAATTTCTTAAAGCTTCTGAGAATTCCTAATACATAAAGTATATAAAAGGAATATCACTATGACAACCTAAACTACTATCATTTTATATTAGATTGCATTATACTAAATCTAAAGCTTTCTATTGTCTCAGTAACAAAATTTTTGATAACATGAACATGTTAAAATATGCATTAGTTTATTACTTTATCTTAATCTACATTACCCAATTTTTTTTAGTCTTTTAGAAGAGCATATGTATAGTTGAAACATAGTTGGCTATCTACAATGTAAGGATATAAAGTGTGCTTTGGCGTTGGAGCAGTACAACGTTTTTTGGTCACAATTTGAAAAAAAATTAAACAAAATAAAAACTTGGGGTCTCAATTAGAAGCATATTGAACCAAAAACAGACATAAAATGAAATGAATTGTGAGCTTGGCACTAATCCTGAATCACTTGCCCTTGAAGGCAAATTTATGTCTTCATTAGAAAAGGGTCATGACAACACTTTTAAGGCTTGGAGTCTTCAAGAAATCTCTTGTTATTTATGGAGAATAAAAAGACATAAACTCATTTTTAATAAGCTTTTTCAGTTCTTCAATTTCTCTAAAAAATGCCAAAATCTTGTGTTAGTTAACATTTATAGTAATAATCCAAAGCACAGCAACACCTACTAAACACTGTTTTATCTCCGGGATGTTGGTTGGTCGATTTTTAGCAGGTAAGGTACCTATGGGGCATACATTTTAGAAATTCTTATAATTTTAAATGAACTAAAAGAGGTTTATAAGAATTTAAATAGCTGAGTAAGAGCAGTAACTGATTTAAGCAATGGAACCATGCTCTTCTGGGTTTCTAGTGAAATCCCTGCTGCCAGTATTTTAATAGTGTGAAATTCCCTTCAATGTAAAGAATATGTAGTATTTCTAGAAACTCAAAAATAAAGAATTCTCTATACTTGTTTTATCCTCCCATTCTATATTTTACTATATATAAAATTGAATATATATATATATATATATATATATATATATATATATATTTGACTTTAATCATGGAAGCACGTGTTAACCCTACTAGACTGGTTTTCCTGAGTGTCAGTTTTCCATCAGAAAAGAAAGCTAGTGGATATTTTAAATAGACCAATGAAACCATCAGCATTAAAAAGAAGTGTATTTATTAGCTATACAGCTTTTGAGTTCTTATTTTCATTTAGAGTTATTATGATTTGATGAACTGTAGGGATCTATAAACCATCTTCTACCAGCAATCAAAGCTTTCCTAGTGAAGACAAAAGGGAGGTTGTGTCTTGGGCAGAAACCCCTGTGTCCATGATTGAGACAGTCTGGCAGAAGAAACTCTTCACCAGCACAAACTGTGAACGAAAGGAGACTGCGAGAACTGAGAAGATGAGCCTCGCTCTAAATCTGAGGTTCTCTCTCTATGCTTTGCTACATCCCAGTCTATGAGCAGATTAAATGCAGCATTTAACTCTTGGTGAGACCGCAAAGACAATCACATACTTGAGAGTCAGAATGAGGCACGCTCCCTCTCATGTTTATTGTCTAAAGTGTAAGAAGTCAATCAGAAAGAGAACGAATTTGATAATTTAATTGTGGTATTTGAGTACTTCCACTTTGGGAACTTTGTGCAGACCAAGTTCCATTTTAAGTATGCCTGTGACAAAAACTGGTCTGTCATTGAGAGCACTACTGTTTTGTGGCAGCACGTGTAACGTTCGCGTATAGTAGGTTATGACGTTGATTTATAATTTGTTTTGGTGGTGGATGGGCACAGGCCACAGCATGCATGTAGGTGGTTATAAGACAATTTAAGAATGTGGTTCTCACCTTCCAAAATGTAGGTCCTGGGGCTAGAACTCTGGTAATCAGACTTGGAGGTAAGGACCTTCACCTGATGAGCCATGATTCAAGCCTTTACAGTGTATTATAAAACTTAATCGATATAGGCTAACCAGGCATCACTTGAGCCAGAGCTTCTGAGTGTTTATTACACATTATTTTTTATATTAAAAGTTATGGAATTTCAGCCGTTGCACTATTTGAATCACAGCAGATAAAAGCTATCTAAAGTACATATGGTGGCTTGGGATTATAAGGGTATTTTCAAAACACAGTTATTATAAAAGGTTCATTTTCAGATCTCTGAACACCTATCATCCTAAAATACTTAACACTTAGCTTATAACTTAAAAATTGCCAGACCACATATTGATAAAAAATTAGAACTTTAGGAAATGGAATTTATTTAGTATTATGGTGTTTATTTTATGTGTGTATTGTGGTTAAATGACAAATTACTCTTTAGCAAACTTCTATAAAGTGCACTAAATGGCAAAAATGGAAAATTCCAATAGCGCCATCATGTTGACCTACAATAGCTAACAAAGGAGAAGGAATCGTAAGCTCACGTGAAGCCATTGTATCTAACTTCACTCCAGCATCTCAAAGCCTAGCAATGCCCAACAGAGGGGTAATGTGAGCTACACATGTTGTAATAAATACTGTAGAAGCTCTACAGAGACCAAAGCAAACAGGGTCAACAGAAATGGAAAGCTTTTATGCATTTTATTTGCAATGCTACACTATAAAAATAACTAAAACAGTTTTGTGGCAAGGCCTTGCTGTGTTGCCCATGTTGGTTCAATCTTCTGTGGTCAAAAGATGCTAGTTTCCCAAGGATTAAGGCTCTGAGGACATGGCACCGTGCCAGGATCAAAATATCATTCGAACATTTAGTCATAATCAGTGAAACATGCTTGTATTTTCCATTATAAATCTCCAAAATACAAGGCATTATTTTTCTCACCTATCACCCCTGCATAGCAGAGCCACACTTGGCTAGCTAATAACTACGAGTCAATTGAAATCATAAGTTTCGACAAATCCACGGACTAGAGAGAGCTCAAGCAGAGAATGGCTGGGCACAAACTTAAGGACTTGCAAGTGGGGGCATCAGGGTTCTCTTTTCCTGTTTTCAGGTAGTTCAGCTCGGATGCCTGTGCCTCTGACTATGGAAAGACATATGAAGAAAGGCCTTTTATTGTTTGGTTAACAACTATAACTCACTGTCCATTTTCATTGAGCACTTACTTATATGTGACAGTCCTCTGCCCTAGTGAGAACAGCACCCAGTCACCACAGTAGTCATGACATAAGGGTTTGCTTTTCTCACATCATACAAGATATTTGGTAGGAAGACTTCAAGGCAGAGCTACAATGTGATTACAAAGATGCTTTTCTAAAAATGAAAGAGAACTAATGTTTCTATGGTAAATGCAATCTATTGAACCCTGTAGAGATCATATGGTTAACTTTCCCCGTTGAGAATGGGGAGATAGTGGAGAAAACCTGCTCTCTAAATAACGCAAATGTTTTAAGTCTTACAAATGCACATTTATTTCCTTTTTTCTTATAAAAATATAAATTTTAAGATATTTAATTTAAAAACAAAGGGATGATAGAATCACACATTTGAAAACTAGCCATAATAAATTGTCTCTACTGAAGAAAAATGAATATGACATAAAAGATAAAACTTTAATCAAGAAGAATCATAATTAAGAGACTGATTATATAACATTGCATACAAATAAAGGACACGCTCATTTTTATAAAGCAGGTTTCTTTTCCTTTCTCTATCTACATGTAAAACTTACACTGACGTACCAACTCTTGCTACTAAGGCATAGGGAATTTTGCAGGTGAGCTCACACTAACCCAAATAATAGAATTCTGTTTTACATTACTACTATTCAAGTATATTTATAATATGCCTTAGTAAAGCCATATCCCAGTGACTACTCTTCATTGGTGTATTCTACAAGTCTCTGCTACCTAGCTATACTATGACCAAGTTTTTTTCTTGAAGATAGAAAATTGTCATGATGTTTTGACTGAACTGGGATCTTGAGTGGCTTCATCACATCTACAGAAAAACTTTTAATATAATACCAGAATCCCTCCACATATAAATTGTCCTTTTGTATCTTCCTAAACAGTATTTCAGCGAAGAGTATCATTATATTAAATGGTCCAAAATATTCTGTACTTTGCATCTACCTGTTCTTGGGTGCATGCCCCCACTCTGTCCAGAGTTCCTTGTTCCTTTTCTGTCCATAGATCACCCTCCTTATTTTCAGGGACAAACAGTATTTCGATTCTCAAATCTCCTTTGACAAATTGAGATAACTGAACCTACCCCGGCTCTTTGTAAACTCAGAGCATACCTGGATATCTCACCATGTGAAATGCTCTGAAAAGAAAGTTGAGAATATCAACTATTTAATAAAATCAAATATACAACTTGCACTATCACCGTGTTCCATTATTTACTGAGAAGAATTTTATGGATAATATGGGGACACTTTGGACATTGTAGTGAGACATGGGGACAGTTTGGACATTGTAGTGAGAGGGATAAATGTAGGTTGGCCAGGTCTATGTGAAATTTCAAAAGACAGCAAATTGTTTCTGCAAATGTGCGTGTATGTGTGTGTGTGTCTTAATGGAAAAGAATGACCTCTGAATTATATTATTAATGAAATTATACTGTATTTCTAATTATCTTTCCTCTCTCTTTGTCCTCCCTTTGATTCCTTCTCTTGCCACTTAAGTCCCACCCCCTTTGCTTCCCTCCTTCTTGAACCAACTCTGTCTCTCACATATACTACAAAGAACTCTACCACTGAGCTACACAGTTCCTATGATTAATATCTCAGGGTTGAAGACACACATTGATAGGCATTCCAGGAGGCTGGGGAGATGGCTCAGTGGGTAAAATCATTATTCCCAAGCAGGAGGAACTGAAGTTGGCTCACCAATAGCCATATGAAAGCCAGGCATGTGCCATGAAGTGGCTTGCATCTGTAATCCCTACTCTTGTGAGGGTTGGATGGGCAGAAAATGCGGGCCAATCCCTGGAGCTTGCTGGCCAGACAGTCTAGTCAAATTCATGAAGTGTGGGTTTAGTGAGAGACCCTGGTTATAAAAATTTAGGATGAGGGTAATACATGTTGTCCTCTGGGCTTTACATTTGCATTCACATTGGACACATGCATGAACACATACATACAACACACACATACACACACACACACATTGAGATAATTCATTATAGGATTTCTGTGTATTTGTGGAAGATATGAAACTTTGATCGTCCCATCTATACATGGCTGATTTTTCTGTTTTTATTTGTATTAGGACACATTATAATAACTGAGAGATATCTGCTTTAAGAGAGCTAGAAAATCATGCTAAGAACGTTTTCTCCTAATGGAAATCCTTTCCTGAATATGTTATGAAGCTTTTCATAGTGTATTTTGCTTCTTCATTGTTCATTTTATTTCTAGAGTATGCAAAAGTAATTATTACCCATTACTTACGTTTCAGTATAAATACTTAAAAACAACTGTCTGAATTGTTATATTTAAAATAACTTGTAATACAGTTGCGCAATCATTTATCCATGTTATTAGTTTGTCTTTAAACATAAAAGAGTATAAAGCAGAATAGGTGCATTTCAAAACTACAGTAAAAACATTTTCTTGGGGAATATTCAGAGAGGGTGAGAAGAGCTTCTAGTCTGCATTCTTCATCTGCATTCTTCATTGAAATCTTAGAAATGAGACCCGGCCTGTTAGGACCCCAACATGGCAATGGCTGATTCATTCCCCTCACCCCAGAGACTTGCAGTTTGGTGGGCCTTACTTATAGAAATTTTTATGTTAGGCATCCATTATACACATTTTTTTAAAAAAAATTAGGAACTAGTATGTATTATTCAATTATAATATGTCTGTACTATTTATAATAATAATAATAATAATAATATATTCACATACATTTTACATAGTAGTTAAAAAAGACATTCAAGGTTCTTCCTATGGCAACATTTACACATCTATAGTTAGTTTATTCACATTTTCATTGTCCTTTTAAAAATTTAAATATATGCTTAAGCATGCATATAATGAGTCCACTATCTTTCTCTCCAATAGCACATTTCATAGGA
>NC_134597.1:10567500-10577500 GCF_037038515.1 Microtus pennsylvanicus | reverse complement strand
AGTTAATGTAGAACAACATTGGAAATGTGCTACCTCCATGTATTATACATTCTAGCATTCAGTACTAATTTTAGAAGATTAGAAAAGAGTGATGGAGAGAGTAATTCATCAGGAAAAAGGTTTTAAAAATAACTTAAGTTTTCCCTGCATAGACAGCAGCAGAGCCATCTAACAAAGGCTTGGTAATCATGCATAAATCCACTATATGGAATATTTAAAAATCTACAGGCATTCTGGATTTTAGAAATATTTCAATATTGGTCCAAATGTTTAGGAAATCATAGTTCCATTTATTAGCACCTTTCACAGTAACAGTTTATCATCAATTAATTGTTTTGTATTTTTTTTGCAGTGAATTCCAAACCAACTCTTTTTGCTAATTTTATGGCAATTTAAATAAAACTACCCACCTGTATAAAAATACAAAAATTGACAGAAATTGTCACAACAGTCCTTCTCCTGACAAGCAGCACTTTACCCTGCCACACCACTCTCTGCCCCTCAAAGTCTATGTCTATGTAAGATTAGCTTGACCTGAGTGTGCCACCTATCAGACTTAGATTAGTGAGTTTAGACTCGGTGTACAAGTTTACATTTCAACATCAACATGCAGTGATCAATTTTCAAAATAATTTCATATGTAAATGTATTTTTTTAAAGTGGGAGGGCGTAGTATTTTAATGTCTTTTATGCACACTTTGAGAAACTTGAAGGATATTTTATAACTCAAAGCCATAACTATATTATTCATCATACAAAAGACACAGCAAAGTGTTAATTAGTTCAGGCCTTTTCCAAAGTGTCTATACAGCAAAGGGGAAAATTTGAAAGATCTCAAGTGGCTCGCTGTTTCAGAAAGCGATTTAATCATAACCCCAAACTGGCTGCTTGCAAGGGCTTTGCATATTTACCTTTTAATATATTATTTTCCTATAGGCACCCCAAAGTGTCTGTGTAAGCTTTCCTCACACCCATCGGGCTAAATCACGCTGAGACCTTGCTCTAAGTGGGAACATGACTCCAATTTCTACGTCACAAATGGTAAAACTTTAATATTGACTATTGCTTATAGTTTACATATATTAAGTGCACAGAACACAGTAATTACTGAACCCAGGCTATGAGCACACCTCACAGGCTAAGATCAGGGTGCTTCCAGGGTGCTGTCAAGTATAAAATTTACTCTGTTTTCTGTTTGTTTAAACTCTAGTGAGAGCTGTGAAGAAAAAGCCATTTCTTGTTAACTCCCTTCAAGTCTGTCCTCTGCTAGGAGTTAGCTATGATATGCATTTCCCATTGTGTTCACTTGTTTTAGGGATGCAGTCTCCTGGAAACTCAGAATGCAGCAGATTCTGCCTAATAATTCTGAAGATGTTTATTTGGGGGAAGTAATGAGACTATTAAGGCATCTCTCTGGCATGGTATTTTCTGTAGAAATGTTAAAGGAAGAAAGGATTGTTTTGAAAACTGCATTCACAAATCTGTAAAGTAGGCTAATTTGGGGCTTCTGATTCACATCTAATCCCCACGGCATTTGCAAATAAATATTTCAAAACAAAATAAAAATTATCTGATAATATTCTATAGAAAACAGACATAATTCACAAATAATATGGACCATATTCAAAGTGCTGTGTCTCATTCTTTCAAAAGATTATTCATGACTCTGCCTAAGGGTTAAGAAATTATTCAATCCATATAACTTTTTCAATGTTTTTATTATTAAAAATAATGATTCTCTTAAATTTTACTGTAGTGAGGGCATTTATATACCTTTTGAGATGCATGTATCTCGTTATATATAACCAAACCTAAATGATGCTGCATTGAATTTGAGACACTTTAGTAATAATTCATTATGTTGATGGCTTAATTTCTATCATTTCCCAACCTGCATTTAGTCTGAGTGCAAGTCAGATGCTCAAAGAAATACCTTTATTTTTAAAACCCTCAGAATCTTTCCGACAGGCTTCTCCTACATGCCCAGTCTAGATGCATGCTTTGAAAGGGTTCTGTTATCGGTGGCTATGAACTTGAGTAAGGGGAGAATGCAGTGACTCTAGTTTTGTTTAGGAAGAAATTTCTTCAATAAAAAAAACCCACAGAAATAAAAACCAACACATCTCTCATGCAGATAAAATATAAAGTTATTTAAAAGTACAATTAAATTTTTTAATTGTTAATTATTTTTCTAGTTTACAGAGTGCTACAGCGTTTTGGTGAGAATATGAAAACACAAAAGAGCCCTTTAAATGTATTAATACACACACACACACACAAACATCTATATTAAAAATAAACTGGAACGGGTCTTCCAAACTAGCAGCACAGGCGAGTGATAAAAGTTTTTGCGGGTTCCACAACCTCTTCACAGGTTAATTAATCCACAGCTAATATCTGCAACTATCAGTGGTCAGCATTCACGCTTTGAAAAGTCCTGGTGCCCCTTTTCACCTTAACTGAGACTTGGAAGAAATTCATTGTATTAGCAAGTATCAAGTAATGTGGCCCTCTGGTGGAAAACTAAGTACCACATCTTGCAGCACAATGCCAGACAGTAAACTAGAAGCTGGGAAAAAAAAAAATATTTGTTTCAAAGCTTTGCAGAACCAATCTTAAAAAAAAAAATTACCCTCTGCACTTAATTAATATCCTGACACCTGAAGGGAACTCAGGTGCTGCAATGACGTAACTCATGAAAGCCCTCTCTTCTCTCATCCTTCAATCGTGTTCCAAATAACAATACATTCCCAGCATCTGTTAGCTTAAAACAACATACTCTATCTGCTACGAATCTGTTTTCAGGTTCGAGGGAGCAGGCGGGTTTGCTTTAAAGGAAGCATCCAGGCAAACAAAACTTACCTGCTGTTGTTGCAGATGCAGCAGCTCTACTGTGCTTACTTCAGAGCTGGTGTCACCACTTGGTCTCCCATCTCTGCTGCCAGCATCTAATTGGCTGCCTAGAGTGCTCATTCCATTTTGATTCATTGAACTGTTGCTTATTGTCTCTGTCGCAGATTCCTGCATCATGACTTAATACCTAAAAGTGATTAAGAAGTATCAATTAACACACGTTACACCTTCACACTTCCATTATCAAGATGTCCCTCTCTGCCAATTACACGGGCAGCATCATTGGGGGGGAGTGGGGGGGGGGACTTGGATAGTCATTTACCCAGAAAAGCAATACAAATCCAGCTTTCCTTGAAACACTAATCACTGAAATGATGGTTTCTATAAGTAATTTTTGTGTGGTTACCTTTAACAGCCAAAGTAACATACCATGCATGTACCATGGTGAACAGCATTTATGAACGACCACATTTTAAAGTCTACCTATAAAACCTTTAAATGAAGGCACGATTACACACTCTGTCCTGTTTCCTATTATCTACCTTTGACAACCATGGATGACTATACAGCCTTATTTTAAATATTCACTATCTTGATTCTGTCAGAATTTTACAGCACATCTTACGCAAGGCTGTTGTTTAATGATGCACAGCTAATCATACAAAATTAAAATTTTGTAAGGGTATTACAAATCATATGGTATCAACCAATGATAAATAGTATAATGGGCTTCTTCTTCTTCTTCTTTTTTTTTTTTTGGTGACTAAATAAAATTTTGCCTTGGAGGCATTTTAAGAAAAAGCTCCTGCTGCAAACATGTCAGATATTGCCTATTTTTTTAATCAAACAGCTCATATTCATTTATTTTTCTGACATTTAAAACATTTAATACTGTCCTTCCTGGGAAGTAATTAAGCTTATGCATGAGCAGCAATCAAACTGTTCACTTGAAGATGACTTAAAACTCAATTTTAACATAGGCAAATAAATGAAAGATATAAAATTAATTTTCCAGGCATGTATTAGATATGAAAGCTGGAAATAAAATCTATCAAGAATATCACTAATGATTGTGCTAAAAACAGCATAAATTATGCATATTACCTTCTCTACAGTAATAAATGTTTTATCATTTTCACTGCATAAATATACTGTACTTCCAGGATAGCAATGAGGTGTCCTGCCAAGATCAGTGGAAAGCTGTGCAGTAAATAAAGAGCCAATGTGCTCTTACAACCAGAATTTCACAGCGCCTCTCCAATGTGAGCTTTAGAGAGATCAGTTTGGCTCTCAAAAACATGAATCCTATGCTACATTCTAATAGACACCCTTCTTTCTATGTCTATGGACAGAATTTCAGGAAGCAACCTGATCGTGTTGTGACTTCCACAGGAGAGCTAGCCAGACAGTGGACTTAGCCCAAAGTAATGAAGACATTAAACTCACTGTTCAGGTTTTTTTTTTCATGCATGGAAGTTTTACTATTTGTATTGATTTTGTTTTATTTAAGACATGTCGTTTAAAATTTTGTGATGTATTTATTTCACGGTAAATAAAAGCTTTAATTTTTTTATGTCAGAGAAAAAAAGCCTTTTCCTCAAATACCATGCAAAATGTAATCCATGACCATATATACATATTAGTCACACATAGAAGCTCAAATGTATCATCAATAGAGAAAATGAAAGCCACAATAATTATAAAAATCAATGGTTGTGATAATTTAACAGTTATTTTCATCAACTGCTAAAGTATTATATTATTTCCATAATTCTGTAACGTCAGCGGAAACACGTTTTGGTTTAAGACAGACCGACAGTGAAGGAGCTGGATCAATTAATCCAGTTAGTGTTACAGAAACTACATGCACAACTCAGGACTGCTCAGATCAAAGAAGAAATATAACAACACCAAACTATGACTTTAAATGACGCTTGTCATAACTATACAGCAAGCAACTCTCGAGCCAAATGAGCTTGTGAATAAATAAGTCTTGTTAAACATTTTATTTAACATTAACAAAGAAAATAATCATACACATAAAACTGATACACACTGATGGAATTTTAAGAAAAAAAAACCAAATCTAATACTCTTTTCTGAGATTAGGCGGCTAATAAGTATTCAAATTAGGCATAAATTTTACATGCACAATGTTTAAAATATTCAGAGAAAGGGGCTGATTGCCTTTACTAGTTAGATGAGAATTATAATTTCAGTCTTCTTCAACTACAGAAACAGATAACTTCTACATATTACATTTAAATTTTACTATGGAACGGTAAACCTGTAACACCATGTTTATAAATATGTGGTTTTCTTTTATCACTCAAACTTATTTGAAATATTTATTATCTCATCTGGAATTTCCAACACAAAGAATAAAATTGGATAACTGTTTTTTTACAGATGTCACAGGCAGGTGCAGCGTTGGATACTAACCTTTGTGTTTTTATGTCAGGATCAATCAGATGAATTAAAGAATTCTGCACATATTACTGTTATAATCAAGGCCATCAAATAATTAAGAAGAATTCACAAGCCAGAGAGTCATGTGTCTAAATCTTTATTACAATAATGAAGAAAGACCTATATAACTTCCAATTCCTATTAACTAAAGAATTTTAATATCCCTTGTGGAATTTTTGATTTTATGAAGCCCTAGAGTATAAATTGTGATTTACATTTTAAGTTCAGTCACCTAAGACTAAGTAAAATCATGCTTAAGAAAACTGTGACAGTAATAGTAGTCTGGTCTACAAAACAGGAGAGCCGGACCAATGTCAACATTGAAAAATGGGGGGCGGGGACCTGCATAATGAGATGACAATCTCCTTTGCACATGAGGAAGAGAATCTAGTGTGTCCACTTTGAAGGAGACATTTCTTTAAGGGTGGTAGAGATTATTTCTTTTGTGCTTAGTAAGGTTTTTCTCTAGTCATCCGTGCATACTCACATCTCACTAGAAAAAAAATAATTCTGGCAAAATCTGAAGTGCTGTTTACCTTTTAACGATATTTTAAATAATTATAAAATCATCATATTCTTTCAGAGTGGATTTGCTTATGATCCCAAACATATCAAACTAAATTATTCATTCATTTCAATCCTACTACAAACATTTGATAAAAATCAGTGAAAATAAATTCCAAGTCATTAAAGAAGAAGTTGGGTTTGGGAGTGCGTCTCTCTGTTTGTCTGAAGTGTACATTAAACCCTGGAGTTTTCCTTCAGACACAGCTTTGCAGCCACACCAGAAATGAACTCCAGATCTTTCACTGAATGATACAGTTTGACTTTTCTCTCCTGCATTAAGTTTTCCTTCCTTTCTTTCTTTCTTTCTCGGATTTTTTTTCCCCCTTAGCAATTCACTATACAGATACTTTTTCTCTACACCACTTCCCTTTTGAAACATTAAACTGACACTGGAACTGACTGCACAAGATTGCATTTTCTCTTCCTAAACAAGTTGAATTGAAAGGTTACTTAGTGTAACAATATTTACTTGCAGAATTGTGTTGTTACCAAGGCCATAATGGATGGTGGCTATGCAGGTTTACGCAAGAATGAGTGAAGCATGAGGCATTAGCCATGTGTTTGACATGTTTCAAATTGCTATAATCCAGCATTAAACACACCCAGCAATTCATGCCATTTCTTGCAGCCATAATCTTGAATAAAGCGTGCACAACCACTTATTATATAAATTAGTATATGACTCCCTGTTATAGTCACAACAGTGCTTTTGTGTTTATTTTGCATCAAGATGTAGTCTTTTATTTGTACAAATAGCAGGATATGAAGACATAGCTCAATTAGACCTCCTTACTTTATGATAGGGTATTACTGAATGCTACACTTGTTGGTTTTATTTTTTCCTCCTGAAGTTATAGATGAATTTGGTATGAAACTGTGCTATGTGAGATAGTTATGTGCCAGAGTGATGACAGAAACCCGCACGCATCCTATTCCACATTCGCTGCACCGTTCCAATGTGTGAAGCTTGACCTGGGTGAGTAGAGTTAATTGTGTTATCCCAGCCACCACCAGGGACACTATTGGTCCTTGGTGCTTCCTTAACTTCTTTTCTCTCATGTCTTCTACCTCACAATGTCCCCGTCCTGCTCACCTTTCTTACATTTCTTTCTTCTACCTCTCTTCCCCTATATAACCCACTGATGCACGAATGTTTGTATGTATAGGTGCTTTTTCATGAACAGAGAAGTTGATCAGTCAATCTAACTAGAATCTCAAGACACTAAGAAGGAAAATGTAGCCTCCATGTCCTATAACACATTCCTATCTACATCTATAGAAACCTTGTCTCATGCTTGTGACCTTAATTACTATTAAGGTCAACTTAATAACAAATGTATCGTTTTGTTTATCAAAAATTAATATTTAATAAAATCAAGTGAGTGAAAAGTCAATGACTTCCTGAAGCATTAAGAATAATAACAAACATAAAAAGCATAAAGGATTTTCTATTTTTCTTAAAACTACTCATAGTGGTAGCAGGAAAACTCTCCTTTCAGTCTCTGATTTATTCCAGCATTAATTTATTTACGGAAACATGCTCACAAAATCAAAGGAATTTTGATTCTGTCATATAAGATATAAACTACTATATTAAAACATCATCTCTTGCTTTTAAGCCTGCTGTATTAGTCATCTCAAAATTCCTAGTATTAAAATCGCTTAATATTTCTATGTGAATTCAGGAAAGAATAGGTCAGAAATACATACATAGGCAATAAGAAACTAAGTTCATTTGCTTCTGAATTCAGCTGAATTCCGATCTGAAAACTTGACTATTATGTGAATTTTATGAAAGAAACTAGTATTTAAATAATGATAACTTTTGTGCTCTAGTGGAATTAATTCATTGTGGACTCCATGCATAGTGCATTTGAAACCCAGCACCGCTTTGCTTAAAGTCTTTAATGCTAAGATTGTCTAATAAATCAAAATGCCAAATGTGAAGGACATACTTGAATGTATAAGGATAAAAATTGAAAATGTACACGACTGTTTCTAATTCTTAATACAGGAACTGGGTGCTCTCAGGAACATAATTTTAAAAAAAGCCTTAGAAACTGATACAATGTTTGTTATAACAAAAGATATGATTTCAAGTGAATTTAAAGGTATTCCTCAATTTTTTCCCAGATGTGAACATAATTCCTAAAACGTTACATAAAAATTGTGGTTATATTCTTGTAAAAACTTAAGTTTTCACTCAAAAAAGATTCGAACATGTAAAGCATCCCAAATGCTAGGAGATTGTTGTCATTGGTGATGACCACCCTGTGCAAACAGAATACTGTTAGGGCCTCAAGAATGACAAACATCTGGAGGAGAACAATGAAAAACTCACCTTTCTATTTAACTAGCCTTTAATTAATCTATCAATCTGATACATTATGCTCCAGTTAAAAATGAAATTAATTTAAATGTAAGAAATAATTTTGGGGCAATTTCCATTCCAAAAAATGTTACAAAATATTCAAAGTAGGTATTGACTCTTACTACATTTCCCTTAGACACAGAGAGCTGGTGACTTTGAATGACTGCGGTCTAGGAGGATATGTTTTATTGAAACGCTATCATCTGTGCTTAATGTTCAGTGATTCCTGTTCACAATAAAACTGGTAAAGATTCGATAATGATCATCATTTTGGTGAATTAATTTTCAAAAGTATTTCAAGTGATAATTCATAATTTTGTTATATTAGACTTTACATTCTAAAGTCATATTTGAGCATAACAGAGTCATACGAATTCTGTCCCTAACATCTATGTTGCACACATGTGGGAAGGAATAGACTCCAGGGTTTACTGTTCTAGTTACATGCTGAGTGGTTGGTGTAAACCTCTAAATTTCAATATTAGTTTCATTCATTACCTTGTTTTAAACTAGTTCTTTATGGAATTCATATTTGTTTTCCTAAATAAGGAGAGTTGAGCTCAGGGAAAGTTTATTTCATTCTGTTATTGAAAATTATTACCCCAATTCAGTTGATAGTAACATTTAAATCCCAAATGTAAAATTTTTGCACTTTTTACAACTGCCTGCCTGTATATATTTGCCTCTATGAAATAGGGGGTATAAAAGCTAAAGAATGTCGCCTGACTATCTGTAGAAAAGTAAATACTTGTTTTAATTTCAAGGGAGCCTTAAAAACAAATACATTCTGCACAAAAGAATAAAATATTCAAATTCTTGGGGACAGGAATATTTTAGTGTAGGAATCAGGTGATTTCAAAGTTAAAAAGATAAAAAAAAAACCACTTAAAGCAATAAGAAATAATTAGCTCTCCAAGAGCATCTAAGGACCTGTCCAGCAGGCACAACCTCCCTCTTTTTATTTAAAAAGCTCAGTGATTGAGTTGTGCAAGCTTGTAAGCGTCCTTGCAGTGGGTCCAGTTACAGTCAAATTCCCCAAGGCTGGACCACTTGCAGTAGCCGTCACTGATCCCTCTGGCTAATGAGAGCTCTGAGTACGAACTTCTCCTGTGATGGCCTTTTCACCTTTCCTGCCACATACCTTTCCTTAAGCCTCAAGCTCATATTCCTTCAATCCTCAGCCTCCCACCCACAGTAACTCCCTGGATTCCCTTTCTGTTCTACCTGAACATAAGACAGCTCTTCCACAGAGCTTCATTCTGATGCCCTTCCAGCACTTCCTCACTTCCAGGCTGTGTTTTGGGCACAAAATGGCCTTTTAATATGGTTTCACCAGACCCACCTCTTGCCTTCCCATTGGAAGACCCACAACATAGGTGGTGCACTGAGAGATATTTCCTCAACCAGCTTTAACTTAGTACCAAAGTCCAACATGAGCCTAGCAAGCGAAAACAGTGGTGAGGGTAGCATTTTAATGAAACCACCCGATGGTGAGCAGTTTCAGAATGTAGTTAACAAATTGCTTTTGTCTTTGCTCTGTGTGTGTGTGTGTGTGTGAGTGTGTGTGTGTGTGTGTGTGTGTGTGAAGAACCAGCCATACACTTTGGCAGCACTGATTCAAAACAGTTTATACATTATCTTGAGAGTGAAGTTGTTTTAGGCATCAGAGTGAATTCTTTATAATTGGCTCCCATTTATGCTACCATGAGTCACACTCAAACCATTTTCATCTAAACATCA